>NW_010526570.1:29630-52824 GCF_000687285.1 Phaethon lepturus
GGCCCCTTCCCCGCGGGCCCCCCCCCCAGCCACTCCCCCCCAAGCCTGTAGCGTTGTGTGGGGTTGTTGTGACCCAAGTGCAGGACCCAGCGCTAAGCCTTGTTGAACGTCACACAGTTGGCCTGGGCCCATCGATCCAGCCTGTCCAGATCCCTCTGCAGAGCCCTCCTACCCTCCAGCAGATCAACACTCCCACCCAACTTGGTGTCATCTGCAAATTGACTGAGGGTGCACTTGATCCACTTGTCCAGATCATTGATAAAGATATTGAACACAACCGGCCCCAGTACTGAGACTGGGTAATAAGGTAATTAAGTTAGTATCACTTAAGATCTCTAGGTTAGGATTAAAACTTCCGTGTTCATAGGTTTGAAAAGTGCCTTTAAACTGATGCTTGTTTCTAAAGCTGCAAGCAACACGCTATCAGTTTTAAGTTCTTCTTGCTTAATAGAAGTCTGTGAACATTTACTCTTGGTCTGTCGGGACTTCTTGGGGAAAGTCAAACCCAATTAACTGAAAATGCAACTGGAAAGTAGATTTACTTTAAAATCACACCTTTTGTTAAATTCTTCCGTGTCTTCCTGAACAGATATGTGTGTAACTCAAAACAAAGTTTAACAAAAAGCACATTTAGAATGAAGACATAGACAGAAATCAGCAATTTTCAGGAGCAATCCCCAAACACAGGAGAACACCAACTGGGGAGAGACAGGAAGGGGCAACCAACCAAGCCCCTGAGACCTGAAGGTATGTGTTTACTCCAATACTGATTCAATTCCTTTTTCTCTACTTTTACCCACCAAGCCTGTGCTCTGATGGTTCTAATGCTCCTCAGTGCCTCCTAACATTCCCAATACCCTTGTTTGTTATAAATGGTTTTTATTTCAGTTTCCATAATGTATACCTAACTTTACCCAGTCAAAACTGTAAGGAAAACTACCATTTAACCTTCTGTGTTATTACCTTTTCCATGTGAATTTTAGGCACTTCAGTAGGGAAGAGGAAAGGAAAACATTAACCGATGGTTCTGCTCTGCAGTCTTATTCTCACCTCTCTCCAAGTATCGTCATTAGACCTTGGATGCCAGCAACAGATTTCACATGTTACCCAGCAATATGAAGACAGAAACTCCATTTCCCTTGAAGTCCCAGGCTAACAGCTGAAGCCACTAGCAGAACACTTGTCAGTGAACACTGATCGTAAGTGCAGAGATCTCAGTTTTGTTTAATGTTACTCCAGTGGCTTAAAAAAATGCAAGGAGATGAGCCATTTGCTTTCAACCAAGCAGAGCACATAAGCTAGCATTATGTACCTAGTGAAAGAAATTTTGCCGTAAGCCCACCAAAGAAATATGCAAATGCCAAGTTATATCTTATAATGCTGAACTAAATGGTTACTTACCATAATACTATATAAACAGATCGCAGAACTATAATGGAAACTAGCGTTCCATACATGATCTGGAAATAAAAACAGAGATAAAATTCAGCAGCTGGATTCAAGAGACTTTATAGAACACTACAAGAGTAAAAAACTGTTAATTTTTCTTTCTTAGTCTCAGGAAAATTAGTATCCCCTCTAACCTCTCTGGAAATTCTTCCGTAAAAGTTTCAAATAGAAGTATGATTATAAACCATGCCCTTTATGCAATTACAGGAAAAGTCAGTTGTGCAAAACCCCTGTTTCACTTTTTTGAATTAGAAAGCAAACACTAGATGGCACTCGGTAAGCATCCTGAAATCAAAACGGTAATTAACTCCTGTCATCTCTTCTGTACCTGTGCATTTTAGCCCAGGATTGCGTAAGCATCAGCTAAACCTGTTTTTAAAAGCTATACTTCCTTCATTGATATTTGATTAATATTTTTTCCTGAAAGCAAACACCTGAATAGACTACGCATTATGCCCACACTGAGCACCGCTATGAAAGAAACTTTCCTGGAAGTATTTAAAACCAACTATCACAGATTGTTGGGATTCACTCTAATTACACAGTGGGAAGGCTGCACCCTCTGAAAAGATCCATGAGCAAAATCTGGTTCAATGGAGGCTTTATGAATTTGAATATAATCACCTGACATATAAGAAGTCAAAGTAATAATTTATTTTCTGCCTCGTGATCTTTAAATCATTCTCCCCTTTTTTATTCACAAGCTTAGGATCCACATAATACCATATCCAAGACATACAGAGTAAAGACGAGAAGAAATATGGTCAGTCATGCCTGAAAAGTGATGCAGAAGCCATTGCAGGAGGGAGGATTTTCAGACACCGGTGACATTAAATTACTCTCCATGCTTTTATTCTGAACAGTTTTCTTCCTGCCAAACAGCAGTTTGTTCCAAGCAGTTGTGCCTTGCTCTTTGCCTCTCTCCAGTGGCCCACAAGCCCCTCGCTATTTTTCGCTTCCTTGTTTGCTGACTTTCTCATTTTGCTTCTAGTTAACTCCTATCTAATGCTGCCTTGTTTTACATGAAACAGAAAAATGATAAACCTCTGCTGCCTATTTTTAAAAGCCACCAAACCTCACAGAGGTTTGTTTACAAACCAGTGTCCTTACCATGTTCTACTGACCTCCTCATACCTTTCCTGCTTTTAGACTCCATTATCTTCAACGCAAGAACTACCTCTTACTCTACTGTAACCGGGGCATTCAGGTATTACTAACCTGCAAGCAGATGCATGTGTCTAGTAATGTATCTGATGTAAAGTCTGCTGTAAAACAGATTGCTGTAATACTGCAAAGTGAAACCTACCTTTCAGAAGTCCATAAAGGCAAATTTTCAAACTCCTTTTAGCTTTAAGGTAGCACTTACCATATTATCAGTGCATATATACAGAACAAGACAGACAACAGAGCCCTTATGTTTGACAACAGGTAAAAGTAACCTCCAATATTGACTATGCAAAGTCATTCAGCACAGCAGCTCTTTATTTGCATTCAGAGTGAGATCAAACAACTTCAGCAACTGAACTACTATACTACTGTGTGTTCTGCTCTGTAGAGCTAAACAAAGCTATTTGAAAGGCTAATTGGTTCTGGCTTGTACTTTACACAAAACTGTTAGCTAATTCCAGTCTCCTTGCTGGGGTACAGCACATAAATTGGCCAAAAAACACCCAACAAAACCCACTAGAGTGGTACTTGATACTAGCCTGAGTATCAAACGCTTGTCAGTCCCACACTAAAGGTAGAAAGGGGACTGCTCAGGTGTGCTAGGTGCTGCATGCTGGTACATTTCTTCCTCACTGACATTGCCTAAAAAGACCCCGTCATGTAACAAATACAAACTAAATTTAAAGTTAAATGCCATTTTACTTCATTGCTCTCATTTAAAACAGACCGTTTCGTTTTCCTAATCAAATCCAGTAAAGTATTCTAAGAGAGGGATGGCACAGAGGAAGAAACTCATAGAAAGGCATCTCTGGAACCCAAATCACAGTTTGATGCCCTTCTCTTGCTGATCTCCCCATTCCTACAATTTCCACTGCTCAAATGCTCTTCTGCAGCAGACACACAGGGAAAACCTACCCATGAAGAGAAATTTCTATTATACTTGTTAGGAGTGTGACCACCTTCATGCTTTTATCCAATTTACTTTTGGCTTCTTTGTAGAAGGAGATAAAGAGCGTCAGTCTATGCCTAGAGAAACATGGCTTATAGGCAGCCCAAAGCCCAGGTAAAACACAGGCTAAAAATGCTATTTTTTGCAGCAGCTGCTAAAAGTAGGAAAGAGAAAAAGCTCAGAAAAGCTTTCTTTGTAGTACCTCTGCCCTGGTGTCTCCTAGTGAGTTGCTTAATGGCTCGCAGAAGAGGACAATCTTAATGGCAGGAAGGAGGGGAAAAAATAAAAAAGAACCTTGCACTGACTGAAGAAAAATATGCCCACAGTTGACACTTCAATTTCTTGCCTTTTCCGCTCCCCCACACAAACAGATTGTTAGCAGTAAAATACATTCGTGTTTAAAAGCCTGTGAAAGACTGGAACAACAAACTGTTCTGCTCTGCATGCCCCAATCCTCCTCTTCACGCTGAAGGCAAGCACCGAGGAGGTGGTGCTGCGATATGCAGAGACTGGGCTGCACCTCTCGCTACAGCTGTTCCTTACTACAGGCCTATAAACCCAGCTACACAATTTCATTTATACTTCAGGGAGCAGTGCTTACTTTTACTTTTTTACCACCCATGGATTTACTATTTTCATCATGCCAAAAATTTGTTAGGTATTATCTGTCCACTCAACGAAGGATAAAGTATAAAACAAAATGTACCTTACTCAAGTTGATTCAAATTTTTCAATTCCTTTAGCTCCCTTTGTTGTTCTTCTTTAACTAATACATCACTTAAGTGACAGATGATAAACCCAAGCAAGTTTTGTGCTATTTTGTCTCACAGTGCCTTTAAATTGTGAGCCAAAGAACACCCTTGCACTACAATTGAAACCAAAGGAAATAGCAGAATCTCATCATTTTTTGTTATCATTAGACTGATCCCTCTTTGCTCTCTAAGATGCAAATAAAGCTGCATGTATTTCAGCTTTGAAGCCCGTCTCTTTGCAGTGGGGAAAAACCCAAAGTGGAAGGCTCTGGGGAGACCTTACTGCAGCCAGCCAGGACTTAAAGGGGCTGATAAGAAAGATGGGGACAGACCTTTTAGCAGGGCCTGTAGCGACAGGACAAGGGCTAATGGTTTTAAACGAAAAGAGGGCAGATATAGAGTAGATCTAAGGAAGACATTCTTCACACTGAGGGTGGTGAAACACTGGTCCAGGTTGCCCAGAGAGGTGGTCGATGCCCCATCCCTGGAAACATCCCAGGTCAGGTTGGACGGGGCTCTGAGCAACTGGCTCGAGCTGAAGATGTCCCCGCTCATGGCAGGGGGTTGGACTAGATGGCCTTGAAAGGTGCCTCCCAACCCAAACTATTCTATGATTCTAATACGCAGTTGATTACCTGATAAGAAGGACAAATCTGAAGAACATTGTTCTAATTCACAATTGGGAAGTAAGCATTTCAGGCCTCAGTGTTTGGCAGCGTTTTGGATGTGGAGGCTGTTAAGCAAACCATATAGATTTGCTTCTTGTGTAAGCTGGAGGCAAGGTTGGTACTCCACACTGTGGGGTTCATACAAAACTGGTTCTTCATCTACCCTTCTAGTACAGAAAGCAGTAACAGCTTGTTATTTCCACTTCTCTGTTTCCTCTGCTCCACTGGCCCATTCTTGGCTAATAAAGTCAATTTATCAGCCTCAAGTATTAGCGGGAACTGCACTGAGAGACTTTGGGTTCTTGGCAACCGCTGCTCATCTATTAATATACCAACCAGCTAGCAAAAGATACTTAGCCTAAATACTTGAAGTTGGAAACTGTATTTGCAATTTACGACAAAGAAAACGGACTTCTGCATGCTCTTGGATTTCTGGAAAAGAAATCTGAGCAGAGAGAAAAAGGAAGGACAATCCCCACAACGACACTGAAACATCGAGTAACTCAGCATAGTTAATGGCTGTTTAGTACTACATGCTGCCTTGACAGCTCCTGAATAACTACTTCAGATTCACTTGGTTTGGCCCTGTTTAGATGCACGTACGTGATAGCAAAGTGACACACAAATCACTGCTGCTGCATGGCGCAGAGCAGGTCTCCAGAACTTCTGGGACACTGCCTGCAGCAGCAGACTGAGCTTCCCCTTCAATGAGTTGTAGAGCTGATCCTTTAGAAAGTCTGAACATCCTTCCACATGCCCTAAGCTATTGTGCATGTAGAAGTACTAGCTAGAATGAAAACTGTACTCATTTTCTGGAAGAGATCCCCAAACAAGCTGCGTAATGGAGTGAAATGTCACTCAAATTAGTTTTATGTGTGGTCTTCAGCAAGGAAAATGCCGAAGTAGAAAAAGCTCTGTGGTGAAGACATGTCCCGGAAATGTCATTTTTAACAGACTGCTTGGCAACCTGAAAGTAAGAACGTATTCCGCTAAAAGGCACAATATATTAAGTCACAAGGCTACAATTAACTGTTGCCTTAGCAGCAGGAGGGACTGTGGAGAGCTGTAGGACATCAAGTGGGTCCACGCAGATTCCCCAAAATGGGGAGTTCTGTAAGTTTGAATAGGTTGTGCCCTGACATAACATATTTTTCACGTAGTTTCAGGCTCCCATATGTACTTCTACATACACATTTCATTGTGATTTTGTTTCCTTAGTTGCATTTATTTGAAACACCTGTGGAGAACAATTTTATTAATTTTTTCATTGAGACAAATTAAATACCTTTTTCTCTCACGCTCACTCTCTCCTTCTTACCCAAAGATGCCTTAATTGATAAATCCAATACTTGTATTGTTACTTCTATCACTGTTGAAGAAAATTCGCTGGTCATATGCTGTGATCAGCGAACACATCCAGGCACTCCCTCCCTCCCTCCCTCCTTTGGTGATCTGTGTGCAGTTTAGAACAAGGCTAGCTGGTATTCACCCATCAGTGCCTGCTCTTCCATCTTCAATCATTTGTCACCCTAGTCTTCAAAGTCTCCCAGTTATCTCTTCATCTCCTCCTCCGTACTCAGTGACGCCTCTGAACTTTGTATCATCACAAACATCACCAGTACATGACATTGTTTTTCCTGCTACAGGTCATTAAATAACAACAGTCCCAATACTGATCCCAAGAAAGTCCAGACTGAGCCTGCCTTTCATCATCTCCTTCAGTCATTCTCCACTAGTCACCCCCTTACCCTATTTGCAATTCTCACATTGATCTACTTCTCCAGTTTCTCATAGGACACCATAACACCACTTCTGGAATGTCTATACAAAAGATATTTTTAAAATCACATTTCCTAATGGAGAAGCAGCAGCTATTTAATCTAATTTTCTGTTGACCTTTTAATTATTTGTTTGCTCAGAATTTGCTTCAACCTCTTGCAGCAGATGCCTATGCAAATAAAACAGCTTTTTAGATCTATTTCATTATTGCATAACTTGGCCCACTGGCTGACTGAGGTTTTTGATCACTAGAAGTGTATAGCCAGCATATGGTATGTAGCAAGTAAAGAAATCAGGAGGAAAAACAATGCTTTGTAGGCAACAGCATTCTAGGCCATATCACGTTAGAAGGCTACTTGTAAGCTTTGAGTCTAAAAGTTGAACTGCCGTGGTAATTTCTTCTACTTCCAGGGCCATCTTATATTTGTGTATCTATGGATCACTCCACACCAGCAGCCAGTCTTCCCCCACCCCTATCCTTATATAAGCACAAATATGCATGTGGTAAACAGGGACGAGCAACTAATGTGATTTAAAACTAATTCTGAGAAGAGTTTTAACCTGTTGAGTTCCCCGATCAAATTCACATCAGAGTGTGCCAGATGGAAAGAGGGGAGAGGCATAGCTGTTTTCTTCGGCAAGGATGCTGGCTTAAAAATGAGTAGGAAACTGGGACGTAGGGTTGTTTAGCACCATGGAAGTTAGGTAATAACCGTGCTCTAGCCTACGAGATTTTGACATAAATACGACAATACATGCTTGTAAAGGCCACTGCTATCTTTCATTTAATTGATGAGGCACCAAAAAATATCAGAGCAGTTGTCAGGCAGGGAAGTGTTTTTTTTTTCCTTCTAATGATGTGTTGCCTCCCACTGACCAACACGTGCATCTCATCCCTCCTATGGTTAAAGCACCGAGACCCTTAAAGATCTTCAATACGTGGAGGGAGAAAAAGAAGCTGGTCTCTGTTGCCACTGTGCCATAAATAAGAAACTGAAATCCCCTTCATGCCCTGCTGGCAGTAAGCAATTTATGAGCCTAAGCTGGGAAGGAAAGTAGAAAGTAATTCACTGAAAAATGAGGCTTGGATCCTGGCTACTAAATATAATAGGATCCTTTTCCATTCCTATTGCTCTCCTTTCAGTGAAAAAAAACCCACACTGAAACAATGAACAATATAAAGCTGTCCATGTAGTTATGCCCCTTTTTGCACAGCTGATAAATGATGATGATCACAGACAAATACCTGGAGGAATCAATTGCTGCGTTATATCCTGACGCTGCTTTCCAGTACAGTTAGGGACTGAGACTGTGATTCAACCTATGATTGCACGAGCATATTTAACTTTATTTCAAGTTTATGTGACCCATTTAGTTGGAAAATACTTAATGAAATTATATTGAGGAGTTTTGGGGTTTTTTTTGGTGCACTCTAAAATAAAGGACAAGTATTAAGAAAATAACCTTGCTTAGCTGTGCAGAGAAATGTTTCCTCTGGATTTACAATGTATTTGGCAAAGATTGTGAAAAAATGAGTGCAGTACTTGAATGTCTGGATTTTGGCCATAACTGTATGTTCTCCATAAAAATTCATTTGGAAGGAATTGTTGTAAAAAGTCCAGCACTTTTATGGGCCTACATTGATTCCTCATGTATAAATTATAACAGGGAATTCATATTCTGAACCTAAGAGAAACCAGATGCAAAAAATTAAAGGTCTGAGGCAACAGTTTAAAGTTTCCCTATTTCCCTCTTTCCCAACAAGTCACAGTATCTATCGTCTTAGTATTTGTGGCATGGGACAATAGCTATACCAATGCATCAAACTGGAATATAATGAAGCTGTGACGTATTTATTGCAATAGGTGCAGGTTGAGTAGATAATTGATTAAAGAAATCAAAGTCCAATATCAGTCGTAAATTCCGCTGCTGTTGTTAACAGAATTACTGTAAGTCACTTCATTCAAAACCAGTTATAACCAGCTCAGTAAAAGCATCAGAAATTGCTGCTTTCACCCCAGTCACAAATGTAAGTAGGAGAAAAAAAGAAAGGATTTAATTAACATTATTAAAAAAAACCCAAACGACAACAACCTGCAAGTTTCTCTTTTTATCTATGGGTAGAATAACAATTCATGTTTCTAGGAGAGATTATGTGGAGCAGCTGGGAATTTATTTTATTCACCAGTGCTTCATTAATCCACCAACAGGAATCATGTATCATTTTTACAACTGTCGATGCAGCAGGCACATTTTGAGAAGCGATGGCACTCCCAATTTCAGAAATTAAGGCTTTAAAGCTCTGTCCTGCAAAGAGCTCAGTGCTTTTGCTTGGCAATTTTTCAGCTGCTATCCCTAATCAAAAAATCATAAATGAGGAAAAACTACTCATGGCATACATAAATGAGCGTGATTTCTAACCTCCTGTGAAGAGGCAAGTGATACCAGTCCTGTCCCCACAGGCAGTGGATGCATATTAATACTCTTGGGCTGCTACTAAAGGGACGTGTACCCAATATGCCTTTGGTCCCTAAGGTCCCATAGGACCTTAACAACCAGTTACGGTCTGCTACATAACCCTAGAACCCATTCTGTGTTTAAATTCGGCTTGAATTTACACAAAGTAAAACTGAGTCATTAAAAAGCAACAACCTAATATGTTAAAGTGGAAAGAAGAACATGGTGCTAAGTCACGCAAGCCACATGACAACATCAGGTCACAGTTTCACAGCAGCTGCTAATGGAAGGAGGCAGCCAAGGGCTCATTAAGCCCTCCCTTTGACACACACCTTGGCCCATAGCGAAGGTCACCTCGTTACACTGATGAACACCACGTGAAATATTAGATCAAATGCTAAAACACAACACGCACTAAACCATTCTAGTTTTTTGGGTCACCAGGTAAGAGGATGGCAACATGACAGGCAGCAGTACTGCTTCAAGAAAAAGGCAAATTGTGCTTGCCTCCCATCTTCCTTCCGATTATAAAATGCTGTAAAACATTCCACTAAAACAGCACAGTTTAACAAGATTAGCTTCTCCAACAGAGCAAGAGTTACCTGATGGAACACAGGCTCCTTCAAATTTAAGTAAACCTGGAAAGATTAAAAAAAAAAAAAAAGAGAAATAATTTGCAACAGAGAACAATCATAACATTATCCATCTAAATATTGCCAAGACTTGTTCTGTTAGAAGCAAGACATGAGTGCCTATCCATGCACCATTAAAGTTGATTAAACATTTGAAGTTTCTTCTGACAAAACCCGAGGTTTTACCTCTGGAATTATTTTAAATTAAGAAGCACAAATAGAAACATTAACATCTAAAATCTCCACATTTAACAGAGTTGCAACAGATACAAAAACAACTAAGGTGCAGAATTTACCAGACACATTCTTCATTGCGTAAAGAAAACGTACTCTGCTTTGATTTGCTATTAACAGTTTTGGCAATGCTTTAACATCTCAATTCATTTTACAAAAAGCTAGTAGCTCTTCCTATTGTTAATGCAGTTTATTTAATTTCTGCTTTTGAAGACAGAAGGGCACTAGACCTTAGGCATAACATGCCACAAGTGTAAAAAATTTTAGGAGGCACACAAGAGACCGGGCAAGTATTTTGAAGGCAGAAGATGACCTATAATACTTCTTCTTTTAAGAAATTATTATCAATAAAGATAATGAAGGAGATTCCATCTGTGGTTGACAGCCAACACAAAAGTAATTTTATTCATAAAAGGACCATGCTGCACTGAGAAAGGAAATCAAGTTAACCATAAGACAGTTAAAATCCTTCTAATTTTTTTAACAGCTAAATTCCTTTCTTATTTTGGCTGTTCTTTTAAAACACCAGTCAATATCCTGGACTGTGTATCACAGTTCGCTTTTTGCAGTCTGTTGAACAGGATTATTCTCATTTCTGTTGATGAATTAAAGTCAGGGAAGGAAGGGAATGCAGCTTGTCCAAGGTCTCATAACAATTCAACAGTGACTGTTTTTTTCACATCTCTATTCCAGCAACTGGATTAATGCTTTTCTTCTTCATTTATTCTATATAGTGGTTTAGATCGAAAGGTTTCAGGTTTCTCTGGCCAGCGCATAATTTTCCCAACAAAAGAATAATTTGTCCTTCTTGACTGGAAGTGAGAGAGATTCAGTACTGCCTGTGTAACGTTCCTTCACTGGCAGGAAAACTGTCAACCTACAGGTGAAAATGCCATATTAGAAAAAGTTACTTACTATGCTGACGACGAAGCTGTACGTTATTAACAAGAAAAGCAGTGGATAATTGACTGTGTTCTTGTACTTGAAACATTCGTACCTGAAACAGAACATAAAAGAGAGCAGTAACATTCATCACTTACCATACAAAGGACACATTTTTCAAGGTATATTATCACAAAATTTGTGAGAAAATTGATCCAAATGAGTCTTAGGCCCTTTGAGAAATTGTAGCTCATCCAATAAATACGTGTCATTTCAATATACAAATTCACACTTTTACCAATAAATGTTTGTTTTTAAAAATCTAGTGCAAAAAAACCCAATAAGCTCATGCATATACAAAAAATAACCCAGTCAGCGGAAAGAGTTTGGGAAGCAGAAGCGTTTCCAGAAGGTGCTTAAGGGGTGATAATGGATGGCAAATTAGAAATGAGTTTAAAATGCAATACAGCTGCCAAAAAACATTACATCTGTGAGCTAAAGGCAGCGTGGGAAAGGGACTGCCTTACAAAACAGTGAACTCTAGAGATCTGTTAAAATGCAGATTGTTTATGGCTTTACTACAGTCACAGTGCAGTAAATTTGCTAGATTGGGTACTGGTAGAAGTGGAAGGTAAAAACAGCTAATTGCTCCCAGTATGTAAAACAACTAATTAAAATTAGCTTCACAATCTCCACACTACACTTCAGTCACAGTTGTGATGGAATTACACACACTCATCCCAGACCGTATCTCCATCAGAAAATACAGTCCAAAACACCCCAAAAAATGAACTTTGAGAAGCACAAAAGCAATAGGGCTAGAGGAAGTCATCTATATAACTCGACGTTACATCTGCCTAGTTTATTTGTTTATAATTGGAAACAGACACCATCATGGATGAAAAAAAGGGAAACCAAGAAAAAACATGTAGGAATATCTGAGGGGAAAAAAAAAATCTCCAAGACAGCACATTGCAAAATGGCTTGCCAAAGTAATTACACAGCTTGAGAGTCAGGAGGACTGAATGATGTATAAGGGAATGTCCTGTGCAGAATTACCCCACCACCTACCTTCAAGAAAACCAAAATTATTATTAAAGGCCTCCTAAACTAAATATTAGTTCATTCTTCAGAACATTTTAATTACTACCAAACATACATACACAGAATCTTACTAGAGCTATAAATGCAGTAATAGACTTCAGTGCTTTTGAAAATAATAGAGTAACTATTGCACAAAATAAGAGTGATTATTTTTTCAAACCGATTTTTATAACCACTTCTCATCCTTTTCCCCAATCACATTCAAATCAGAAAAAATAAATGCAAAAGCAATTTCAAGGAGATAGGGAGCTACAATGGAAATATTTCCACTAACAGCGGCATTACAATTCTGGTCCTGAGCTTGCACAAATCATACGAATCACAAACTGATGGTAATTTCCACAGATGTGGGTATAGCCCTACAGCATCCTATCTCCATTACAAGCTACCAGTAATCTTCACCAAAGATATTCCAATTTTCAATGGCTGAATATTTGATATGTTCAAAAGCAAAAAGACATTTCTTTTGTCTTTTTGTCTGCAACAAGTTGATTTATCATTTGGGTTTTCCAAGTGACAGAACAAACCATGTTAAATCCAGGCCTTGCAGCAACAGGCAAGAAAAAGCCAACTTACGTTATCTATACTGTCGCCAAACACCACATTGCTCCCAAAATTAAATGGGAGAAAACATCCTGGCATGCCATTAAGCTGTCATGCACGTTCCAAGACATCCTCCACATAATACTGCACTCAGCTCTTCATAAAAATCTTTTTTCTTTAATTTTCCAGATGAGTGGAAAGCAGGTTTAACCAGAAATCTGAAATTTGCATTTGGAGTCAGACTACATCATAGAAATACAGCTCAAATAAATTACAATGTTGACAATTTTGTAGGTGTTACTGAAGGTGATTTTACGATGCCTGCTGTTTACAAACCAAGTAACACTGAGCTCTGGCTGTGTACTACACAATGCCTTTAAAAAGATATTATTTTTTTTCCCCTGCTAAACAAATACTGGTAAAACATCTCTAAATTAGCAAAAACTAGGATTAAAGCCAGCATGATGCTCCAATGGCCAAGTCATAATGCTGTACTGCTAGCAAAACTGAGATCTCACTGAAATCAGTAGAAGCTTCAGTGTCAGCCCCACTATACTCTACATTGGGCTTCACAGATTCTACATTTCAAAAGTTAGTATTTCATAAATATTCAGCAAAAAACATTTAAGAAATACTTACAGGCAGTAGACAAACACACAACAACTGTATATCATTGGCAGTTCATCCAACAGCTACAAAAAGCAGAGACATCAAAATATGAAAACTAGTTTTAACTCACACGCTTGTGTAAATTAAGGAGAGATAAGTCTTAAGAAAACAGGAGTTTTAAGTCATTTGCATATCCACCTTCTTGACTGTACTTCAGTATGCAGCAGTGTCAAATCCTATACAACTACTGAAAGCTTGCTGATTTAATAAGCTTATTATTCTGAATATTTTGAATATTACGTTTCATAAAAAGCTCACACCTTCAAAGAATCATGCCATTTTCGCTGTTCATACCTCTTGAAACATTTATAAAAATTAGTTTTGTAAAGTCAGGTTGACTAAGACCACCCCATTTATACCGTGCTCAATACAGCCAGTAGCATTTTGTTACTTCTGTACAAACTTCATAGACAACCTGAAATAAATCTTTTTCTGTAGCATAAAACAGAACTTTAGCCCATTAGGAAGTACCTTGTGATGTGCTTGCATGTTTACTTCCTAATTTTGGAAATTTCTTACATTGTTTTAATTCAGAGACAGGGTTTTTTGTTTGTTGTGGGGTTCTTTGTTTTGTTTTTGTTTTAATTTTGTTCTTTTGCTTTAATTTTGTTCTTTTGTTTTTTGTTTGGTTTTTTTTTCCCCCCCAAATCATGACTGCCATATAATGCTTTATTGCATTAAATAATTTTTATGCTTTGGGAGAAGACTGGTGTGTTGCAGCTAAAACAGTTATTTCTCCAGGAACGTGCCACCTTCATGGAGATGGAATTAAAATAGTAATCACAAGAGAGGTGATTTCTCAAGAATAGGTACATTCAAAATTACCATTTATTTATCATTGGGGGCGGAAATCATAGCATCATTTTCTTCTAAAACTTTTTTCAAAGACCATCAACAAATTTCTGCTCATAAATATCTAGTTAAACTTACCTCTTCTTATGAAGGACTGAAAATCACGAAAATGCAAAAGCATACAAATGGGGATCAATGATGATCCACTGCCTCTGATTTCGAATATGTTAAGCAAACATTAATAGTTAGGCATCTTAGAATTGTTACACCAGGTTTGACTCTTTCCTAAGAAAAACAGGAACTGGTTGCAAACATGATTTTGATCTTTCTCCATCATCACTGAAAGTTGTTGATGGCCACATCTGTACAGAAATTACCTTCCTACTACTGGTACAGGGTACTTAAGTTCACAACCATGTTTTTCTGAATAATGAGATACATTAAGAGCAACAGCAGCTTACACAAAACTTTTTATAAAGCCCATCTGATTCTCCTTGGTTTGGGAGAATTTTTCTAACTGCCCAGGCAAAAACTTTCCTTCAGTTTTGAAATTTCATATTGTGAAAAAAGTGATCTAATTATTTACAGAAGGAGAGAGAGGTATTATTCTGAGTGTTAACTATTAGCTTTTCATGGTTTTGGTCATAGGAGCTTCAGGAATTGTTTCACAATACCGCTAAACAGATCTACTGACTACCTGCCACTGAAAGGGCAGGTCTTGCTTCTTCACCCACACTCCTGCTGCTTCTCTCCAGCGAGGCAGTTGCACTCACCTGACCCGTGGCGAGCCAGTTCCAATAGCTGATGCAGCACAACTAACCTCGCAGAAAAAGGTTTAAATCCCTGAATCTGTGCATTATAGGGTCAGGGACCTCAATAGGTAGCACAAAGAAAGTACCAGGAACATAGACAGCAGCTGAAGGTAACAGGCGTGTTAGGTGGCACCTTGCCATCGCATTAGTTTATCTTTGCCGTGATGCCTTACAGAGGGAAAAATGGAAGCAATAGCTGAATTCAGCTTTACACTAATAGTTATTATTTACAAGTTCAGTGATATGCTTTACCAAGTCAGACAGGAATTAGCTGCAGGATTAATTCATGCAGCTCTCTCAGAGCGTGAGTCATTTGAGACCTCATAAAAGAAAAAGGGGGGGACAGAATAAGAAATACAATATAGCAAATTTTTTCAAATTTGGACAGCTGATTACACTCAAGTTCATATGCTGGCAGCATCTCAGGGACATAATGGTAACATCAAAGAGCCTATCAAAAGATCTGGTTAGAATTTGCTTGCAGAAGACAAACAGCTTCTGTATCTAAAGGAATTAATGCTTCCAGAATTACTGTCAACAGCATGTCTGATGAAGAAACATGGATAGAAGGAAACTTGGGGAGCCAGTTTCACTGGTTAAATAAGCGTTTTGGATTCTTGAGGAATGCACAATCAAGCACATTCCGATAAAAATAAGAGAAAAAGAGAAGTGATCGCTTCAGAGTATTCTAAATAACTGCTCTCAAAAACAGCAGTTTTCCCCTTTCTCTTAATTAAGCAATTTGAATTGACCGTTTACAGTATTAAGATTGCAAAACTAATGTAAAAAAAAACCCAAATCTGTTCAAAAAGCTATCAGTGCTGACTTTTAATCATAGCAAGAGATAAAGAGAACAAGAAAAGATTATTTACTGGTTGAAATGTTTCCTCTATGGTGATTTATGAGTTAGCCATCAGAGTAATTATGGACCACTTGCGGATTACACTTGGCTGCCAAAATAATAACTGTACTTTCTCTGCCTCACATGAAGCCTTTTACACTAGTTGGAAAGATGATGCAAGACATTCTTGCTCCCCTCTCATCTGCTTCTGCCCACCCTTTAATTTACTACATTTCATAGGCCCCTTAGTTGTTCTGATGCAACACCAGAACTACATCGTAAGTAGCATCAAAGTGACTTGGATTAAAATAGCCTCTACACAACCCCCCCCTAAAAAAAACCACCACCCAAACCCCAAAAAACAACCCCCCAAAACCCAAACCAAAACCAACCCAACCAAAATCCACATAAGAATGTTTTAAGCCTGAATCATTTTAATGATCTGGGTTTCAGGGTGGCCTTGCTCACCTCTGCATCAGTGTAAGAAAGAGGATTTGAAACACTTGGCAGGGTTAAGAACAAGCAGCTGAGGAAAGAGAGATGAAAAGGTGGAAATTCAAGGCGGTTTCACCATGGAAGAGAATACAGGTAAATCACACCTCAGTTTGGGAGGGAGTGGTGAAATGGATCTAGAAACCACTTTTTTGGTGCCAAGAAAAGCATCAAATATTCTTATATGGTGGCAACAGTATGTTCCATGGAGGCTGACAGTCTCCAGGCACACACCAGAGATATAAACCAGAGCATTATGGAGGGAAACATCACTACAAATTATAATCCAGTTCAAGTTTAAGACACCTAACTTTGTGCCCACATATGCAGTGTCTCAGGTCCCATTATGATCAGTAGAAATCCAAGACTCAATTAAGCTGCCGTGACATAGGCGGCTAATAGCATTTGAGATGCAATGTCATCTCCAATGCACCCGCCCAAGACTGGCAGATGTGACAGGGGTGTCTAAGAGACCTGCACCTTTGTGGGATGGCAGCTGGAGGCCAGACAGAACACTCAGAGGGTCTAAAATGACACTAAACACCTATATTCAGACAAACAAATATTATTCAAGTTAAGACTGCCAATGGAGTCTGGAGAACGAAGCTCAGCTGACTGGCTCTCAACTCCACTGACTTGACTGTCTTTCCATTGACTATGGCGGGAGCACAGACTTCCAGCACACACTTTTAAATGCAGGTTTCTTAATTTTGAACTGAATCTCACTTCACCCTGACTTTGATTCACAGATGAATTTCGTTAATCTTCTCAGACCTAAAACAGGACAACAGGACAAGACTCCTTGTGTCCCTGTAGAAAACAGGAAATACCAGGACCAAATCCTTATACCCAGTGATTTATTACAGAATGCCTTCTACTTGAGAATAAGAGAGAGACAAAGACTCAACTACTGCTACTCAGAAGATACTGACTTCAGTATTAATGCTACAGGTACATCTAGATAAATAGAAAACTTTAAGATGACAGAAAGGATACAATAACAAACAATAACTCTAGTCTACACCGCTTCCTATTAAACTAAAGCTGTAGGAATTTTAAAAATAACAACTGAAGTAAAAAGATAGTATGATTTCCCAAAGGATAAAGTGTCTTCCACCACTGTAAGCAACTGACTATAGCTCTTATTTTAGATGCAAGTATATATTCCTGTATATCTGTTGGTGGAAAATATCTAATAAAACAAGACCTGCGCTAGTCTTCTGTTCAGAGCAGGAGTCATGTACAATGATACTTAAGGTAGATTAACTTATGTTATACAAGTTTCATCTAGTCAAGAAATGGCAATATGACTATGCGGTGAGATATGCACATAAAATGATTCACAGCTACTTATCAATACTCACCTGCATTTCATACTTCAGGGTCATGTGGAAGCACCAAGATCCCAATCCCACAGCTGAAAACAAATCAAAACTATGGTTAATATAAAAATGTACATGTAAAACTTTCATATACATTAACTTAAATGCATGAACTTTACTGGGAAAAAAACCTAGAACATCAGCATTCCATTTCAGGCACAAAATCCCAATTTTCCACAGCCTTCTACTTTACACTTTAGTCACCAGTGATGTCCTTCAATTTTTTTTTTTTTTGGTGGTGGATGTCAAAATCTTTCCCTCCTCTCAATACTGTCTTCTATGAACCGATGTAATCTCAGGGAGGACAGGAGTGGAGGGAACCCAGAATGAATGGAACATTATCAATCTATTTATCTTCTTTTTTTAAGTACATTAAGATTTATCTGTCTCAATCCTTCTCTAACACAAAGCATCATTAAACTGCTTGTACTGCTAAAGCCTGTGATATTTCCGCTTAATGTCCAGTTTTAAAAGGTAAATTTTGCAAGGAGCTTTTTGTCAGCTCAAATTGCTACTAGGACTCAGAACTAGAAATTCATAGAATCATAAAGGTTGGAAAGGACCTCTAAGATCATTGAGCCAACCCAACACCACTATGCCCACTAAACCATGTTTCAAAGTGCCATGTCTACAGGGTGACAAATTCAGGGTAAACAAACAAAATCCACACAGTATGGATTCATTTTGTGAAACAAGATCACTATTTCCAAGCTTTCTTCTTGGAAGCTCATCCTTCCAGGTAATTATTTTTATTTATTTGAAATACGTTATTTTTAAACTCTGAATTTACTTCTGAAATTAAATTATGAGATATATACTTTGCCTATACACAGCTTTTTCCATTAGACAAGGACAATGTTTCTTGGAAGTTAGATTTCCCTGTTTAGAGCAAAGCTGGTAGAGTACTTAATGTACCGTTCATTACTTTGAAATGTTATCAGTTAAACACTCTCATTAAGTACCCGCTCATTTTTATTTTTAAGAACAAGTACATTAACATGATGTCTTATCTTCCTTCAAGAAATTCTGTTTTACCTCAGACCGGTTTCAGAGAAAGCCAACTAATTTGCACCCAAGCCTTGATCACTGGGTAGTGTTGCAGTACTTTCCTGCAAGAGCAGAACCTCTTCTCCACACAACAGCTACACTTCACTGATGCGTGAACAGACCTCTAGCTAACAAACTGTGTATTTTGTAAAGGATTCCCAAGACAGCTGATAGACACGTCTGGAGATGTTTCTTCAGATGCTATTAGACTAGAATTGTGATTATGACATGTACTCAGTGAAATACCAAAACATATAGCTTTAGTGAAACATAAAACTGTAATGGAGTTACACTTAAAAATGTATTGTCAAATACTTAAATGTCATTAATTCTCTGAGAAAATTAAGCATGGCTGGCTCCCAGAATATATAACAACCTTATGCACTTCTGTGAGTTCTTTCTGGAGTGCACTTTCTGGAGCACAAGTCTTATGAGGAGCGGCTGAGGGAACTGGGGGTGTTCAGTCTGGAGAAGAGGAGGCTGAGGGGAGACCTCATCGCTCTCTACAACTACCTGAAAGGGGGTTGTGGCGACGAGGGTGTTGGCCTCTTCTCCCAAGCAACTAGCGATAGGACAAGAGGAAATGGCCTCAAGTTGCACCAGGAGAGGTTTAGATTGGATATTAGGAAAAATTTCTTCACTGAGAGGGTGGTCAGGCATTGGAACGGGCTGCCCAGGGAGGTGGTGGAGTCGCCATCTCTGGAAGTGTTCAAAAAACATGTGGATGTGGCGCTTCAGGACATGGTTTAGGGGACATGGTGGCGCTGGATTAATGGTTGGACTTGATGATCTTGAAGGTCCTTTCCAACCTAGTGATTCTGTGATTCTGTGAGTTCTGATTAAATTGGCTTGCTTCTGAAAAATCTTTCCAAACAGTAAGCAATAACTGTTTTTCACCTTCATTGAGATAGTAATGAGAAACTCCTATAGCCATTTTTTTATTTATATAGAATATATTACAACTACTGTTCATTCTGAAGAAAAAACCAAACATTAAATTCATCATTAAAAAAGCATCATCCACTACCCTAGCTGTCACAGTGATTTCAGTATCTTCATGATACAAACTCTTACAATTTGTAATGAGTGTAATTTTCAATATGGGCAAAATGATAGCATAAGAAATTTCAACCGATTTTAAATTAACAAAATATGTTGTTAGGGGTTTTTTTTGTTGTTGGTTTGGGGGGGAGTGTCAATGTTATTGGGGCCAACAGATCTCAACAATCAGCTACCTAACTCCTCCCCCTCCTCCTGTATGATTAGAAGCAGTTATTTCTAGATTATTTTTCCTTTCCTTTTCCTTCCTTTGCAAAAATCATGAATGCTGCAGATATTAGCGTTTCAGGTCATTAATCCCACAACTACAATTAATTTCTAAAAATAATAAAAAACCCTCTTGCTTGTAATGATCACACTTTGAGATTCTTTGATTATGAAATTTTACTATGCATTGGAGAATGATACTTTAGCTATATTGTGTAGTAATAAAATAGTTATCTGAAGCATGAAAAGTTTACAGGGACTCATCATATGGTCCTGCCTAAAATAAAAACCTCTACTGGAAATGGCTGTAATATTGCTTGTGGCAATCTTGACAGAGCTCATGAACACTGTCAAGTCTGTTTGGTATTTAAGTGCATTTAGCTGATAATCCAGGATGTTACATGACTAGAAATTATATGATTAGATTATTCATCAGATGACACTCTCCCTCTCAAGACTGCAGAGACATTTCCTCAAACACTATTGTGGTAACTATGCACAATAGCAGCTTTTTGAAGAGACGGTTTAAATGAAGACTAAGGAATGAAACATGATTCTTTACGTGCCCCATTTATACCTGCTTATTGCAGGGACATAACTTAAAAAGGTACATTTTACATTGCAGAGGGACAACTAAAAATGCTTTACAACTAGGCATCGAATGAGCTAAGAACCAAGTTTCTCATTTGCTACCTTTGGCGTATGTTATATCTTAACGCAGAATTGTACAAAAAGCTTCATGAATCTGTTCAAAAAGGAGGAAGGAAGAAACTGCATTAAGAGATGATGAAGTGAATGGTAGCAGCTGGAGCGTATGTCATACTCTGCTTTACTAACATCCCTACATAACTGGTAAACTTCAGCAGAAGGGAACTAATACCTCATACTGCATTCACCGGGCCAAGGGCTGCGCTAGTCGGAGTTGCTGTCTCGTGGCTTAAGGCAGGGTTAGTGTTTAGTGCTGAAAACATGGCAAAGTAAAAAGAGGAAACACCTACCACATGCCAAGGATCGCAAGGAAATCTTTATTTCCTCTGCTACACCCAGAGCACAGTACCTTTTTGTCACACTTAAAGTCTAACTTGTAAACTTACAAGGGGCTTGACGTGTTTGTCTCCAGAAAACAGTGGTTTAATAGTTAAGCTCAAATATCTTCATATGTAGCTTCTACCTGCAGTTCTACAGGAATGCAGCCATCTTTAGATATACTTCTCATCATGTAACTTCAGGATCAAGACATTTCTAAGGAATATTTACTTCACAAAAACCATCACTGCAATGAGACATTCTACCAGCTTGGTACTTTTCAAAACACGAGTGAACACGATCGCGGCAACCACACCAGTTTTCAACAGAAGCAACTTTCCCATTGAGCCACTGACAAACTGAGCAATAGATTTGCTCCTGATTTTGTAAGGAGGGGTTACAGTTTTCATTTTAGGTGTTTTCTTTTGCAAAGGAGCTTTGCTCACTGGAAGCTGCGTATTGGTTGGGAGGTGCTTAACACCATCTGAAGCAATACCATTTCCTCTCTACTGTAAACTCGCTTTTTGTAGTCAGAACAAGTCACTCAGCATTTTTATATCAACAAACCTCTCAAGTTACAGGGGATATACATAAATTATGTATTAAGCACAGAATGCACATTAAGTCACAATATTATGAGATCAGAATAGCTCTTAAGAAGACTAGAAATGCAAAGTCAGGTTAGCTGCTATATGTAGACTAACATGGTCTTTTCTGTCCTGCAGTAAACACAATGTGTGGTTACTGCCAGTTGATAAAATAGTTGTGTTAGTGATGATGTAAAAGCAATGCACCTGCAAACTTTATACAGTTATTTCACTGTGCTTCAACACCATCAAAGACTTCAAGGCAATACCCATGCTAGAAATAATCTGACATTATACACGAGATCCAGCTCCATATATGAACCATATAAACTCACAGGATTTGAACCCTAGAGGGACACAAATATCCCCGATGAATTTTTCAGTAGTTTTAGGAAGAATCAGAAGTATCACATAATCAGTGAGAATTCATTATGATACAAGACTATCCACCAGCATTCAAAATTCTTATCATAAGCCTGAAGTCTTTATAGAAAAAGCAGTTTATCGGGATTTCACAGATGAGGTTTGAATTTGAAGTGTACAGGCACTGTATGAAAACATCCTGAAGGAAAGATGCTCCAGACGAAAACACCTTTATTTAGGTATCTACACATGCACTAGGTGTCAAATCTTCCACTAAAGAGATTGGCATTATAAAGAGTAATTCATCTGGCCAGATATAAGGGGATATTTTAAGATGAGTCAAATGATTCTCTAGGCTTTACCGACTGCAGTGGGAGACAGACCCCTCTGCACAGGTAGACAGACATGTTTAGGTGCTTGAATCTGGAGCTGAAATTCCACCTATGGTTTCTTACAATGATAGAATTGAACTAAACAACACCACACTGCATCATAAACAGTCAAAGAATGGAAACAAGATGAAAAAGTAGCATTAAATGAACAATTTTTATCTAATTATTTTGTTTTGTAATGGTTTCCCTCTGCAGTGTAAGAGAGAGGAGAGACCTTGGTTACTCCAAGGGCACAGCTCTACAAGTAAACTCGAGCGTGGCTGGGGCTGCTCCCAGACACTGTAACGCAACCATCCGCACTAGTGAATCGTGACAACAGTCTGCGGCGTGAACCTGGCCTGTTCCAGCCAGCACCTTCCCCAAGCAGCTCCCAGGCACAGCCCAGCAGCCAGAGGAGTCCAGAGCCCGTGCCCAGCAGGGAATTTGTATGCGGTCACCTTGTTTTGGAGCTAAGGCAAACAGACACGGACTGTTCCATGCTACTTGGCTTCAGCACTCAGGAATGTTCCCGAGCACATTTGATTTACTAACGTCGACATGGCCTAAGCACCTTCTCTACGGCTGTTAGGTAAGAATAAGGGAATTAACTTTGACTGAAGGCCTTCTAACAACTATTTTCACAGATACAGAGTTTCACTGGAAATGAAGTTTAGTAAGTTGTTTACAAGTTCCTATGGCTATGTCTAACGTAGAAAACTTTTTGCATCTTTTTCTTCTTCCACTTTGGCACAGCTCGAATGACTGAGCCCTATTAAACAGGCCGCAGAAATACAAACCAGAGCAATCCTTCCAAGTTTCAAGTAAAGCGTCTAATAAAGTATATAATTCCATCGACTGCTTTTTTTTATTTCCTTAGGCCCAAAACTGTTACACACTCTCTTTTTTTTTTTTTTTGAGACCCTTCTAGAA
>NW_010526571.1:0-3768 GCF_000687285.1 Phaethon lepturus
TTTCTACCACCCCCTTTAATAAATGCATATATAATTATAAAAGATACATTACAATATAAGATTATAGTTATATTATATAATATGTATTTAAAATACGTAATACAAGATAATATATATCATCGCTATATTTAAACTGACTCCATGATCTTGCAGTTGATCTCCCTTCCCAATCATTCGTACAGTTTAGTCACAGAATCACAAAGTCATTAAGGTTGGAAAAGACCTTTAAGATCATCAAGTCCAACCGTCAGCCCGACCCCACCATGTCCCCTAAACCATGTCCTGCAGTGTCACATCCACACGTTTTTTGAACACTTCCAGAGATGGCGACTCCACCACCTCCCTGGGCAGCCTGTTCCAATGCCTGACCACTCTCTCAGTAAAGAAATTTTTCCTAATATCCAATCTAAACCTCCCCTGGTGCAACTTGAGCCCATTTCCTCTCGTCCTATTGCTAGTTATTTGGGAGAAGAGACCAGCACCCACCTCACCACAACCCCCTTTCAGGCAGTTGTAGAGAGCGATGAGGGCTCCCCTCAGCCTCCTCTTCTCCAGACTGAACACCCCCAGTTCCCTCAGCTGCTCCTCATAAGACTTGTGCTCCAGACCCCTCCCCAGCTCCGTCGCCCTTCTCTGGACACGCTCCAGCACCTCAACGTCCTTCTTGCAGTGAGGGGCCCAACACTGAACACAGGATTCGAGGTGCGGCCTCACCAGTGCCCAGTACAGGGGCACACCTCCTCTTTTCTGCCACTGCTGTCTTCCTGCTCCTTCCCAGGCCCCAGCTGCCTCCACCCGTGCCTGCCAGGAGAAGGCAGCTTCTGGAGAAGCTGCTCCGGCTGGGTGCCACGATGCGTCTGTAGGACTCATCCCTGCTCCGACATGCAGTAGAGGTGCATGGGGCCGTTGCTCAGCATCCTTTTGCCCCCAGCAGCAAAGCCTGCTGGCGAGCGCGCTGGCGGGGCTCCCCTCCGCGGGTACGGAGATGCGGCCAACGGGAACCTGCAACGGGTTCCTGCGACCCAGGAACTCCACCGTGAGGAACGTCTTCTCTTTGTCTGTTAAGAAAGAGGACTTAGATTACGGTACATGTTATTTGTTGAACCCTAAAGGTTGAGATGGTGTTACTATCAGTCTATGAGACTGAGCAATGTAAAGCCTGGAAAGGAGCTTCATTAAGAGCAAAACTCAACAGCAGTAAAGCTAGTGGGAAAGCAGCAACCAGTTCCGTAATAAAACTCTTACTTTTATAGACTTCTGAACTAGCTTGGAAGAAAAATACTGCCCCAGGCTCAAGCTTGCCAGTCACGTTTAGCTTCCCTTTTGTTTATGTAGACTCTTAAGTTTTGCATGTGCTTTCAGAGCAGTAATTCCAACTATTTATTTTAAATCATCGTCTAATTCAGGTATGGAGAACTATGTTTTGAAAATGACAGGTGAATTTTTAAGACAAATGCGGGGCCCTTGGGCATTCTCACAGCATAATGTGTTAAACTCTGTCTGGCCTATGACTGAAATTTTACAGAGTGCCAAAATATCCATTGACGTAATATAGTAGGTTTCAGAACCTTTGAAGTAACAATGTAGAGTATAAAGTTAAAAAAAAATGCTGTTTCAGGATCCCTGAATGAGGATGCAAAAGAAGAGCTGTGATCGGGTTGCAGAGAACTGGGAAGCCCTCTAAATAATTGCTTGGTGGTCATTATACTCAATAGTCTGGGTAAATCTTTACACTTGTAGAGCTGAAAATATCAATTAATGACACCACTCTTTTGATTAGTATAGTAAATGACTCACGTGTGCAATGAAGTCCCCTGACACATGGAGCCATCCCAGCAGAAGACACCGCTCTGGTGTATAGTGGGAGGTAGAAAGTGGGCAAGAAAGAAAACCCCTGGTTTAACGAACACCTTGACAGACACAAAAAAAAAAGTCCCCATCTCCTCTCCCACCCCGTGGCAGACCGGGGCTGCTGGGGCCGCCGGGCTCCGCACTGCGCTCGGCTGCTCCGGAGCTGCGTCGCTCTCCTCTGCGTTGTGTGCCGCAGCTGGTTAAGCGCCCTTTCGGTGGGCAGCGAAGGCAGAAGCCACGGCGCTGGTGAACAGGGTTTTAACTGAAACCGACGCCGGATTTCTTGTAATAATACAGCAGGTGAAATTTGTGACGAGGCCAGCGCAGGCCTGAGCTCGCGCTGGTCCCGCGGGGCTGCTGCGTCAAGTTTTCCTTAGGCGGTTCCTACGCCGCCCGTCCGTGCCGCCGATGGCCGGGTTCTTCTGCCTCAACAGTGAGTGCTAACACGCGACGGCGCTGCGTGGGCTTGTCCGACCGCCACTTAGCCATCTCGTGTGCCATTACCAGTCATCTCCTGACGTGTTTTCAGGGGGTTTAATAGGATTCAACACGGCAAAACACGTGGCTGCACGCTAGGCATTTGGGAAGCTCTTCAAGGTTTTTTAGAGAAGTTTAGAATTTTTTGGTACAAAATTATGGACTGTACGTCTTGCAGTGGAAAACACTGCTTTAATAAGCATGTTGGTATTAAATTCAGTATAAAGTTAGAAATAAGAGTACTTTGATACAGTATGTTCCTTCCTTCCGCTTTTCCAGCACAGGTCCCTGGTGCCTACTTCAGGTGTTTGTTCTAATCCATAACTTCTGTAAGGTCTCACTATCCCCACAATATACATTTCTGCAGAGGTAGCAAGTGGGAGGTAACGTGCAAAAATGCTATTCCACAGGGCCGGTTTACAAACTCAGCAACATCCCGTGTAAATGAAGGCACGAGCTGCAAACCTAACCCGAGTCAGCGGCCAGGAGCCGCGGGCTCCGAGGGAGCCCGTGCCGGGCTGCGCCCGCGCTCTGCTCGGCCGTGCTTTCTCCGTCCTTGCCGCGGCAGCGCACGCAAGCTAGCTTTAAAAAAAATCGGGACTTTCTCTTTTTCCTTTAAACTAACGACCGACCCCCTGCATCTTATTTCCTCTAATCAGCTAATGGAAAGTTTCAAATTGACATTTCTTTAAACGAGGAACCCTGGGTGCTCGCATCTACTCTTTTTCTGTTGAATAGCTCATGGCGCTTCACGAGTTTACCATTCTTCTAACCAAATAAAGCTATCAGGATGCCCGATTGTTTTTTTTACCGGCAGGGGTACTAGAGGAAATCCTCCTTCTGCAGGAGCACAATGGCTGGTGATTTCTCCAGGGTGAGCAGCAGCCAGTAAAAACAAACGTTATCCTGTTATAGTGCACTTCTACAAAGGCCTGGACTAAAAAAGCTTATGTAGGAGGTTCAATTACCATAATTTTATATCTAACGATACGTTTTTGAGCGGAGAGAAAGGACTTTAGCATTCCAAATTTTTTTTTTCTTTATGTTGTGTGGAGAAATTCTGGTTTCTGTTGCGCATTTCAAAACCGGTATATTTGCAGGGCATTATATAGGTGTCGGCTACGCCAAGCAACGCTGTTTTGTCTTAGGTTTGCGTGTATAGTTCTGTCACGGGGAAATAGCCTTTTCCTGATAGGACCCAGCAGTTTATTTTCAGTGCCTATTTGCTTTTCAAGCTGTTTTTTCTCATCTCCTTTTAATTATTCTTGGTGCATTTTAGGGAGGTCACGATGCAATTGCTAACACCACATTTAGTCGCCCTGTGGCAAGTTCCCGTATGGACTCGGTTTTGCTTATCCCACGGCGCTCTTCTCCCGGGGGCCAGCAACCCCCCTCTGCTCGACCCCCGCGCGGGGGGCTAGGCCCGGCAGAGCCTCCCAG
>NW_010526572.1:0-893 GCF_000687285.1 Phaethon lepturus
GGCTGCCAGGCGGGCAAGGTGGTGACGTCGGGTGCTGGGGAAGTTGTCGGGCTGCTGAGCGGCTTTCAGCTCCGGCGTGAACGCGGGACCGTAACGTAGACGCGCGTCCCTTCCGTGTCTGGGATGGGGTGCGACGGTGAGGCCTCGTGGGGACTTGTTGCATAAATAATAGCAATGAAAAACCGGTGGTTCCCTCATTGCGCGTTCCCCTGTGTATGTTCCCGTTATTGGTTAATCCTCATGGTTAACAAAATAGATGTTTCTGATCGGGTTTTTGCTTGCAGGTTACTTATGTGCAATGCAAAGCGTATTAAAATGTAGTATACTTTTAAAATTAGATTTTTTTTTTGTGATAAGCCATTCAGCTGTAAATGCATTTCGGTCACACTGAGAAGATGAAAGAGCCTGAGCCACCGTATTACTTTAAGTCATCAGGCTTGAGGCTAAAGGTAGCTTGCTTTTTAGCTGACAAATAGAAGGAATAACTAACCTGGACAGTAAAAGTTGCATTAGGCAAATAAACATTTCCACAAGAATTATGTGTGACATTCAAGGGAAGGCAAATAAACCTTGACTTATGGAAAGCTATCAAACCTCCTGGAGAATTAAATAACGGAAAATCATTATGTATCATTTGCAGCAGCTATTAAAGACTGTCCATTCTTTTAGGCGCTATTGTAAACAAGGCGCGTCTGTAACCCAGCGTACACCACGTTCCTCCGAGCGTACGGTTCTGAGTATAATGAGCAGTTCCGTTTCATTTGGGACGCCTTTTAATTGCAAGAAAGGAGGTTTCCGTCCCTCCGCCTCCCCTGCGAGCACCCGAGCGCTGCGGGGGACCTGTCCCCGTGGGACCGCGCACCGAAGCCGCCGCCCGGGCCAGGTCTCAGCCG
>NW_010526573.1:0-28043 GCF_000687285.1 Phaethon lepturus
GCGTTTTTTCATCCCCGTACATTGGCCGCCATGTAGGAATTAATCCAAAACTGTCTGTTCTTCCTGGAATCATCTTTTTTTTAACTATTTATCTAAAATATAATGTGACCAATTCCATCTGTTTGGTGAATTCCCCTCACGCTGCTTGATCAACGTGCTCTTGTGAGCTGTATTCTTAGCATGTTCATCCCAGGTGCTGCATTCCTTCCCCGGGAAGTTTTCCACTTTTTCTTCTTATAAAGTTAACAGGAATGTCCCACAGTGTTCAGACTAGAGGTCCGTCCATCCCAGCACCCCATTGCTGACTGTAGCCATCAGAGGTGCTTGAGGACAGAGTGTAGGAAGCATAGAAGCTACAGAGAAGCTACAGGTGTCTTCTGACACCTCCGTCCAGCCTCTGGCAGTTGCTGCTAAAAATTAACACCATTCACATGGTAGCCACCAAAAAGTGGTGTCATTCAGTAAATTCAGAGCAAGTCCCAAAGACAGGAAAACCAGCCCCACTCTGCTTACTCAGGCCCTGTCTGAGCGGATTTCTGGAGAGTTTTGCCTAAGAATAAAGGATCTGACCTCTTTCCAGTTGAGGATCTCAAGCACTTTCTCCCTATTCTCTATTTTCTTCTCAAGTAGCTCTGACAAAGCCAGTAGATGGGGAATAGCTGACCCCCAAACCAGTCTTTGGGTTTGTAAACCTCTATCATGTATTCTCTGAGTTATTTCTTTTCCATACTTAAAAGTCTCATCCTATTCAGTCATTTCTTACACAGAACTGGCTCCAGACCAGGGTCTCTGTGGACTACCCTAATGTAGCAGCCAGGGACTGGCAAAGCATCCTCAAGTCCACACTACGAGCAGGCATTTCACACTCAAGACATCCTAAAAGCATTGTGGACACTTTGATCCCTGGCTTTAAACTTGATAGTAGAATACAGTGTGCAGGTGTTGGTTATCCTTCCACATACTCCTATTTCAAAATCTCAAGCTTCCTGCTGTATGTTTGAAAGAGACATCCTCAGCCACAACCTCCTCATAGAAGGATTATCTTTTTCTTCTGCTTTCAGAGCAAATGTGGCACAGCTGGGTTCCTGGTCATGCCTGGGGCCTGAAAGTGCTGCAGTAATGAAAGTTAATAGAACCAGAGCAGCACGTACTACAGGGTGTATTAAACACACTTGAGTATCTCCCTTTCCTGTCAGCAGGGAGCAGAAGCACACGTGTGGTGGAGCCCCAAGCTCACATCCTCTGAAGAGACTCTTATGCTGGCAATGTGGGTGGGGAAACTCCTACTCCTTTGTTGAGAAATATTCCTGCATGTATGACAGAGAACTTCCTTCCTCCTCCTCTACCACGCGAAGTATGGTTGTAAGAAACCTTACTGACCGCAGGAACGCTTCCAGTATGTATTTCACAAATTCAGAAATCCCCATTAAATAAGGATCTGATATTTCTCATTAATGCCATTAGCAAAAATTCCCATGAATTGGGAGGAGAGAGGACCTTGAAAATGAGACAAGACCAATATTTTCTGTGTAGTTCATGTTCCGACCAGTTTGTTTCTCCCTGAAACATCACCATATGCTTAGTTTTTCTTTGCCACTCAATTACCTCTGACACAGTAAAATCATACCTAGGGTAAGCAGGCCAGGTCAACTTCACAATCTTATTTTTAATGTTGGGTTGTGAGACTGAAACCCAACAGTTGTTCTTTTGGTTAATGGTTTTATTAAAGAAATGGAGCAGAACAGAATGAGCCCTGAGGTCATAGAGGACCATAGGGTCATGGTTACCCACCTCCTGCTAAGTCTGAGTCCAGAGGGACCCAGGACACTTGTTCTTTCAGGTCTACATGAATGGGAGTGCACAAGGCAACCTTGTTATCTGGGCATCACAGACAGAACAGGCTACAACAGTCACTGTCCTGTCAAGGTGTATCCAGAGAGGCTGTAGGCAGTAAGTCCTCGTACAGTGGGACCACAAAGATGTTCCCGTGGATGTTGTCTGTGCACAGCAAGCTTTCAGCCCTCAGGTGAGAAGCAGGTCTCAGACTATGATGGATCATGAAGGAAAATACTGCTGCAGCCACCATGTGCGGGGGCTGCTGTCTCCAGGCTTGCTCTATTGCTGAAAAGGAAGGGAGGAAGGCAGTCCAATCCTGAGGCACTAGTGCCACATTGACCCACAGTCTGCACATACAAAACCCAAAGAACATACCAGCAGCTGTGAAACCACAGATTTCTGTGCAACTTTCCCTCTTGTGAACTCAACCACATTTCCCCACCTCCCAGAAGCTGTAAAACTACACAAGCTGGCCAGGAAAAGTCCTCGACTGCCATGACACAACAGGCAGGGACTCAATGTCTCCAGGTTGAAACAGTTGGCAGTTCTGCCCTGAAATCACAAGGCCTAACCGGCCCTGCCAACCATGAGTGAAGTCTCATGGTCTCATGGAGATTGGCTTTCTTGAACCACCTTTCCACACCAGTAAAAACCCAGTCACAGTTGTATCAGAGTAAGCTTGACTCTGCTTGTATAGCTTCTTTTAGCCAAAACTATACTGGTAAAAGCACATTCTCACTAACATAACCTGCGTTTGAACTTGAAGGAATTTGCCCATGCAGCTGTCTGTTTATGCAGTTATACTGATAAACCTTCCTGATTTCTACTTCCATACGATGCAGCTTTCAGTATGGTTAAAAAAATTATCCAGAGCAATCAAACAAAACCCACTGCTTAAATTGCTAGCTAACTGATAGAAACCTCGGTCTGAAAAGCCAGCCTTCACCACACTGCACAAGCGAAAGGAGCGGCGATATGCCTGTACATCGGGTGCCCACGCTCACTCCTACCTCCTTCCTTTCCCTGTTCCCCAAGTCCTGCAAATCCTCATCCTCGCCAGCCTTTATCCCATCAGCTGTGGCTGTTGACCAGGCTCATGCTTCGGTGAACGCCATGCTTCTGGGAGAGGTGCCTGAGGAAAGGGCACCACCCTGGCAGCTCCAGCCCTTCAGATGACACCCAGCCACTGGCAGCTTGGTGCTGCTGCCATAAGAGCTGAAGACAACACCATGCTACAGCCGTGCTGAAGATGGAAAATATTTGACAGCTTGGCAGTTCAAACAGTAGTTACTCCATGCTTAGGGTTGAATTTGGAAACCTGTAATTAAATGGATGGAGACTGACAAGTGCTGACCTGGCGCCAGAGCAAGGAGAAATCTTTTCCAGTCCTTCCATTGTTTTAGGACAGGTGATGGATGGGTTTGATAGCACCACCCCAGAGGTGCCAGAGACTCAGGAGGAAGATCGTGGATTATCTAAACAAGAACTGGAAAATGCTGCAGGATTTGCCTGATAGATATAAACAAATCTCTCCACACTCCCTCACAACTCCTCATTGCCAACAGATTGTTTCAGTGATATATCTAACTCAATAATAAAGTTAATGAGGGGTGAGGGAACTTTAGGACTAAACCAAGCAACGCTACTCAGATAAAGGCACCTTGAAGAAACACACTTTAATGAGGGAATAGCCAGCCCCTGGAGCTTCATACAGCTCTCAAAGACACCCCTGTACCCCAGAATGGCTGGTTAGGTGCCCAGGATGTTGACCACTGCTTCTGCATGGGTACACATGCGTGCTTGTGAGCGCACGTGTAGCGAGGAGAAAACCAGTGTGCAGACATGGGCTGAAGCTGGAAGAGATTATTAGGGCAGGTTTGGCACTGAGCAAACAAAAACTCCCCATTCACAAACGTATCTCAATCCCATCTGAAAAGGAGCACTTCTGGGAGAGAGGATTCCTGGATCTCTAGTCCATCCACCCCTCAGTCTTAAATGTTTTCTGTGTAAGAACATGGCACAGTGCCAACCATTAAACTTTTTTTTTTCACTAAGTGGATATCTGTTAAGTGGAAATTTCATCATTGCTGTTTACTTTTGGTATTAAGTGGCTTGCACTTGGGAATTACTATTACAAATTATCAAATTATGTTCCCTCTTTTTTATTTTAGCAGAAAGTTGGATTTTTGGTTAAACATATTTTTTAAATTTCCAGTTGAGGTGTGCGGGGTAGTGAGAAGCAGAGACACACACTGCTCGAACCTATTTTTTAGCCAGCATCCCAGAGGTGATAGCAAGGTGGCTATCACCGATAATTGGACTTAAGAGTTTCCATATGCCCAGTTAAGAATCCCCTGGGTTTTCCCAGTCTCCTCAACTCAACCAGTTTGACTTCAGAATTAATTTACATTGATTTAGGAGTTGGTTTTCCAAGGTGTTGAACGCACACCATTGATTTTAGCTGAAATTCTGAGTGCTCAGCCTTTCTCAATATCAGATCCTTCCTATTTAAAAGAACAAAAAGCAGATTTGAAGTTTATTAAAGCCAGACCCATACACTCAAAGGAAGGGTTATTAGCCCCCTAAGTGATTCTGTAAGTTAATATGTCTTTATTAGTTTTATTTTAGTCTTTTCAACCTAGCAAGTGTTGTGGAATAGGCCATTATAAATTACATGAACTTTATTTGAACTGGCTTCTAGTAAAACATAACACACCTACTGGAAGATTGTTACATAAATGTCACTTTCTGGTGAGCAGTCCGAACTAAAACACTGATTTATTCTACACTACTGCTAACACACATAAAGTCTTCTTTCAGTTTTCTCATGAAACCGGTCCCTGGGTAAAATTCAGAAGTGGCATAGACAGCACTAATTCCTTTGTGTTGAGCATCTCAACCATTTTAGACCAGCTTTTGATTTGGTCCTACATTTGCAGGGGAATAGGGAAAAAAAAAAAATTACATCACCAAATAATTTAATTTGTCCCCATCTAATACCTGGCCAGACACTATTTTCACTTCATGTAAAAGCAAGAGCAAGAGATGTTTTTGTTTCCATGGTTTGGGGAGGAGGGACTCATCTAGGACTTCCTTTTTTTTTTTTTTTTTGAGGCACTGTAGGATTAGACAGTAGAGGCCACATACAGATGGGTGTAATTACCTATCTTATTTCCAAAGACACTACAGTACTTCTCTTCAGCCCTGGAGATTTACCATCTCCACTGCAATATGTACTCTGCAGAGCCTCTCTCCGTATGGATCCAAATACAGGAAGGAAAATGATTACGTGATATCCAGAGGTAGCACGATTTCCTACTACTTACCAGTCACCTGTAAATGCAGCAGGAGTAGCCCTGAGTTTCTCATTAACTCACAGCACTTGGGCTTTCTGCAAGACTCTGAAACAGCTCTTGCCACATTATTGAACTGGTCTTTCTTATTAATCTAGGGCATCTTCCTCAGAATAAAGGCTTGAGACTATGAATTTTTTTTTGTTAAGAAGAGGGATGTTGAGGATGTGGCCCTTGGCCCTCACACCAAGAGTTGCGCTGCCAGCACCAGTCTATGGCAGAAAGCACTGAATTTTCGAGTTAACAGCGCAGAATCTTAGGACACCAGCAGAAGGCAACCCATCACTTCAGTACAGGCCAGAAAACAGTCAGATAGATGTCTAAAGAGCTATTCCAAAACAATTCAATGAAGAGCAAAGGGTGGCTCTCCACAAATTGCTCATGAACCTACTCACTCAGCACTGGTGAGGCCACACCTTGAATATTGTGTTCAGTTTTGGGCCACTCACTACAAGAAGGATGCTGAGGTGCTTGAGCGTGTCCAGAGAAGGGCAACGAAGCTGGTGAGAGGTCTGGAGCACAAGTCTTATGAGGAGCGGCTGAGGGAACTAGGGTTGTTCAGTCTGGAGAAGAGGTGGCTGAGGGGAGACCTTATTGCTCTCTACAACTACCTGAAAGGGGGTGGTGGTGACGAGGGTGTTGGTCTCTTCTCCCAAGTAACTAGTGATAGGACAAGAGGAAATGGCCTCAGGTTGCGCCAGGGGAGGTTTAGGAAAAATTTCTTCACCGAGAAGGTGGTCAAGCATTGGCACAGGCTGCCCAGGGAGGTGGTGGAGTCACCATCTCTGGAAGTGTTCAAAAAATGTGTGGATGTGGCGCTTCAGGACATGGTTTAGGGGACATGGTGGAGCTGGATTAATGCTTGGACTTGATGATCTTGAAGGTCCTTTCCAACCTTAGTGATTTTGTGATTCTGTGTTTCTACATCACCTCTGTAAGTCCCACCAGAGAGCTCCAGTCCTAGGCGTGACTGACAGACACGTTGCCTTTCCACCACCACTCCACATCGCTGTTCATCGCCCCTGCGCAGGGGCTGGCACCGACAAATCCTAACACTATTACTAGCCAGTTTCTGACAGCCAAACATTGGTTTTGACAGCAAATTTACCTAGTTGGGTCTTCAAAGACCGTTTCCCGCTTCTTGATCATGTCAACCATCATGAGAAATTCCTATCAAGGTTTGTTAAACATTTTGAGTTTTGTCTGCAAAGGAAATAATTATCTCTTTCCTCCATTAAAAAAAACCTATTCATACTAGTAAACACTTTTAAAATATATTTGAGTATTATATTTCAAGTATTTGATGCCATCGTGGAAGTTTGGCTTGTGAAAGGACACAGGAGGAACATTTTGGACCAAAAATGACCCTTTCAGTGGTCTACGAAAGTTCTCCACCGGTTTAGTGCAGTTGTGAGAGTGTAAGGGTTGTACTTATTGCAGTGACTTCTGTCACATGAGCTGAGCGTGCATGGGGTGTATGATACCACCAACCTTGCATGGTTCGAGCTTGCACTGCACATATGCAGAAGGAAATTCAGTGCAACCTCATCAGCAGCACACAGAAAGCTTCCTGGGAGGTGGTACCTCTCTTTAGTCTTCCCAGCTTAACTCCTGCTTGGTGAAGGGAGAGACAATGATCTGCACAGAGAAAAACTTCCCGCAGAGCCCATCTATCTGCCTGCCACGCTGATCGAGAAATAAGAGCGTTCCTCACTCTTTACAGAGCGCTCCTGTAACTCGTTCCTCACAGCCAGTATTTTTCCCTGTGATTTCCTTGTGATTGCAAGACCTCATGGTTACGTTCTCACCTCAGTTCTCAGAACTACTTTCTTCTTTATTTCTCTAAGGCTTTTAAATGTACCCAGGGGCAAGTCAGCAAGCAGCACACTATGTATGAAGATACAAACAAGGAAAACAAACACACACACACACACAAAATCATTTTAACTTAACATGAAAACCCTTTGGCTTAAAAGAAAAATAGACCATAACTTAGAATAGGACATTCCATTCACAAATATCTCATACGAGGCACCTGTAAAACACCTCCACACTGCCAAACCTTCTGCTGTACACTTGCATAAAGAGGCTGTAGTCATCATGTAATTTATATCCTCATTTAATTTATACACAATCTTCAGCTGGTAAAAAGCTGGCCTTTAAAACTGCTAGCACATGAAAAAGTTTTCCAAACACTTTCCAAAAGTTTTATAGGGGCAGAGGCTGTGTAAGAAATGAGTGGCTATGCTCCTATTTCCAAGCCAAAGACATCAAATTTGAATATTAGGGTTTCAAGCTCACCTAGCTAGACTTTTACGATTCAAATATTCAGTTCTAATTAATACTACTTTCAGGAACCACTTTTTCAGTTTTTCAGAAATCAGTTTACAGATATTTTACAGAATATCTCAGGAGTCCTAGTTGAGAAAATCATGTATTTTTCATTTGTTAAGAAATTTATCACATATCATACATGTATAAAACTCCTTGAAGGAAAAGGTTTTAATTCCATCAACATAATACAGCTGTAAATTTTGAAATCCCAGCATAAGTGAGCTGTTGATTTCAGCTTTACAGTGCAATCTCCAGACTCTTCAACCGTTCCGGTTATACAGAAGTCTTCTCTCTTAGATGGATGCTGATCAAAATGGATCCAAAATGTAGAACTGGAACCAAGAATCTCTCAGACTTTTGGGCACACACAACCTCATTTTGGGACTTACTTATCACCAGCCTGGTTTGCTGGGGAATGAGAACTTTTGCAATTGAGTTTGCAGTTAGTCTGCACCAGCAACTTATGAGTCCCTTTGCCATCTCCAACTCAATTTGAACAGGCAGTCATGAAACTCATGCAGTTTGGAGAACTAACAGATCTAGGGCTGATCGGACTAACCCATCCACCTGCAGGGGGAAGCAAAAGAGAGCTCCATCGCCCTTTTTGTACCCCGAGAGCAGCACACCAGCCAGCCGGCGCGCGTCCTTGCTCACCAGCCAACTTGCAAGTGTCCCTGAAGGTCGGCCACAGCCTGTCTCCTACCCAGCAGCAGGGCTCAGGGAGTCAAAAGGGGGGCAGCTGCGGTTACTGGGCGAAGGAAAAAGAACAGTAAGGCAAAGATCACAAACTCCAAGGAAATCAGGCAGTAGGGACTTTACCGACGGAACAACTTGCTTTATAGCGACACAGTCAAAATCCCTTCCCATGAGATTTTACCATGCAAACATTTCTGTAATTTCAGCCTACAAAAAGAGCACAAGCATAACAGAATATATTAGCATTATTAAAGCTAAGATAAAAGCAAAAAAACAAGCGTACTATATATTCATTCTTCATCCAAATGTTGGAGGAAATTAAAAGGATGCTAGTGATGCTACCTAGGAGCTTCTGCATCGTTTAAGTGTACAGTTACAAGTGATCAGGTTGGAGCAGTTTAAGAAGTTTCTGCCTTTCAGACGAGAAGCAAAAACAGACTCTAAAAAGGCCCAGTCCAACCAAAGCCCAAGGAAAATGAGTTTGTGCAAACAGTCCTTCAGGGGCCCTGGCCAGATCAGAAGCACTCTCTGACACAGGTAACAGTATTTTCACCTTTAATGGAGGGAGCTAAAGTGACAATTCTCTACAAGAAAACTTTGAATGGAAAAGGAAAGCTGGTGTACAGATAGGAGGAGAGTTTGAAACCCTAGATTAATTGTTTAATGAAAAGCAACTCAAGTTCCATTTGTTTTTGGAGAGCAGAAGAGGAGTTTGTAGGGGTCCAGGCTTCCAAGTGTCAGCTACCCTCAGGATAAAGGATTGCTGCCAAGCACAGGCCCCACACTTGATTCTTCCGCGTAGCCCGACCACCGCAGAAGGAACACGACTAGCTGAGCTTTCCCTGCTCTTTGCTATAATAAAGTTGCGACCTCAAAAGCTCCCAGTGCACCTTGGACAGCACAGCAGAAAAGAAACTGGAGTGCATCAGTATTGATCCTCTGCTCTACTCTTACCGTTCTCCATGTAGAGCTTCAAATCAAGCATGGTAGGTAAATGGCATACATGGAAGAAACTCTGCTTAGAAGCATCCTTGACAACCCCTGCGCTTTGCCTCATCCTTTCTAATTATCTTGAAATTGCTACTTCATAAAATTTTCACTGGTGTCTGAAAACAGTTATATACCAATAAAGACAGGGAAAATGAGGTTTTACAGTAACAAAGAAAATAATTTTAATCCATGATAACAGGTGATATTTAAGGTTACAACTGGTGATAGTATTTCTGACAGATGAAGGCAAAGCTGTGTTAATAACAGGCACATTTGTTTTATTTATACGATTTACTTCATGCAAAGAGCATGATTCAGAAAAATATGCAGGGTGAATGCAAGCAATCACAAGAGGCCATTCATCATTCTGCCTACGGGGTTTTTTAGTTAATGCATCCACAGAACTGCAACTGTGCTCATTCCACGAGAGAGAAGTTCATGGCAGAGGGATTAAAACAGACAACCTTTATCATCGTTCTCCAGCTGTCAGTCAGCCTTTTTTATCTGCCAGCATGTGTAGACAATATCAGCTCCATTAACAATGCCACTCCTTTAGTGGCATTGGATTGAAACGATGACAACATTAAGCAGCTAACTGCAAAAAGACACAAGATTATGTAAATCCAGAAAGCTGAAGTAGATAATTGGCTGTTTCTCAAACACCCACAGAAATCCACTTTGGTTCCATTGGTATACTAGTAATTAAAAAGCTAATTGCTATCTTATTTCAGAAGGCAAGAAACCCTAAGAATAAAGTCATGAGAAATACAGCTTGCTGAAGTGAGAATGGTAACATCCTCTGTTCTCACCCATAGGTCCTTGCAGTATAACCGAGCCATCAGCTTGTGAAGGTTTATGCAAATACTTGTCACGAGTTTACTTTGATGAAACCTCTTCTGGCTGATGTTCATGAGATAAAGGCCGTTTAGGCCAAAATTTTCACTCTCGCAAATGAATTCCCCCCTAGCTCCACAGTGTTTTAAGTACATAAACCCAAGCTGAACCTACCCTTGTTTGAAAGCACTGAAACTAGTGAAAATGCTGGGCAATCTGGAATTTTAAAGAAATGCAAGGAACAGAATAATCTGAATCTCAGTGTTTCAAGTGAAAGAAGACTTACAACTCTGTGAGTAGCACAACTGTTTCAACACATGCCCAACGTCTACAACCGAGCGTTGTCACTGTTGCCTGCTAACGATGCTGCCTTCCTCCTGATGATACAGCTAAACGGGACGTCTGAACAAGCGAAAAAACACCCTGAGGTGAGCCGATAGCAGCACCGCTTCAGCTAGGCTATCTGGAGAAACATGAAGTGGGTGCTGAGCCACAAAGGGTGATATTATTAAGAGCTTGCAATGCAGAAGGGGTATTTACTCGGACGTTACCAAGAGCTTAGAATGCAGAAGGGTTATTCAGTGTGAGTTGGTGGGTCTGGTACAGCATGCATGCAGAGGCAGAGAGAAACAGCAGATTAACTCATGTTTTTATGTAGTCCTCTGGAAAAAGAACCCTTGATGGCTTTTGCAAACAGCTGCCAGACCACTAGGGAAGAAAGACGACTCACAGAAGACACTTTTTCTGTAGGGGAAAAACAATGCATATCGAAAAGTGGGAGATTTCAAAGTACTGCTTAGGGGAGAGGAAAGAAAAAGTCCAGAAATGCAAACCAGAAAGCACTGAACTGGCAACACGGCAGGATCTTTGTCCAACAGGGTGTAGGAAAGAGTTGTTCTTACACCAGCCAGCATTCGGAGCATGCCACATAGGCAGATGGTAAAGTTGGGGGCCACTGCTGGTATGCCCTACCACAGGAATACACAGCATTACTGTCGCCTGCACTGTATAACTTGATCAAAATGTAGTTTGAAACTTGCCATGAGAAAGAAGGTATGGAAAAAGTCACTGCTCCTAGCAAGCTATTTCTATTCACAATGAACACTGTCCCATGAAAGCACACATTTTTATAATCCACTTGTCTTTTACTCACAAGTTTCTTTCGCCATCAGAACACCTATCAGCTGCAGCACAGTTATCAATGTTACCGTTACCCATCTGAATATATAGAGACCATACACAAGAATTGCTTGAAGCAGCAGTTAATGTTAGCAGTGCTGATTTAAGCCAGTTGTGAGTTAATAGCAGACACACAAAAAAGCAGGGCTAATCTTGCACTAGTTCTGGACGCAAACCTTCCACCTCTGAAGTGCTTTTTATGGAGGAAAAAAAAAGAAACTGAAAGTCACTTGTTTAGTTTGTTTTTTTTTTTTTAATGAAGTGTTGCTGAAAATCATTAGCTGAACAACAGCATTTTCTAGTTACAATTTGAAGTAACACAAAGAAAATACAAATAATGGTATAAATAATATCAAGCAACAGCCTTTGCAGAAATTGCTTAAGGCAACGGCTACAACTGACACTATAAATTCTACTTTCATATCTACATATACAAATATATACATTCCATAAATACAACATCAGTTAAATTTTAGTGCACTGATGCGCTATTCAATATGGGATACCTCAGATTTTACTGTGGATTAGAAGCTTCTGTTTTCTCATACAACTCCAGAGCCATACAAGAAATTCAGTTATTGACATAACTTAGAGAGAAATTAATGTTCAGTGGCACTAACAGCAGGAAACTCACAAGCTGGTGTTTTGCCTTGCTTACCTACAACAGGGCGTTCTACATCAGCTGATCCTCTGTCACTCCTGCTGTAAATCTTAAACATAATGAGAAGGACTAGGGTTCTTATTTCAGCTTTTTCTCTGATTTCTCTACATTTTTAGACTAGTCTCAAACATTTGGTCCTTATGTTAACAGTAATTTTACAGCTAATTATAGAGATTATAATTTCTTGGAAAGTAGCAAATGGAACTATGATGCCAAATCTTCTCCATCTCTTCATGGGATGCCAGGAAAAACTAGATTCATTATTGATGTCAATTAATCTTCATCCTAAAATGTAAAGCGGGGGGGGGAGAAGGAAGAACAGGTCAGTCACAGGCACTCTCCCAAAGCTAGTCATGGTTTCAGCTGTCAAGAAAGGGAAAAGCTTTTTGAAATTTATTTAATACATTAAAAAACCCAAACACCTCTGATATAATAGTCTTTTAAAAAGCACTTAATAGAATACAGATTCTTCAACAAATACTATTATCAGATTATGAAAGCAGACTGTGGTTTGGTTTTTGGTTGGTTTTTTGGGTTTTGTGTTTTGTGAGGTTTTTTTACATATAATTACAAAATGTTCTCAGTTAAGTGACAAGTCGATTAAATGCATCCACTTTGTTTTTCAGGATTCTACGCACAAGGCTTTTCTTATGAAGTTTCCACTATCTGGTAAATCCTTGGGTTACATTCTGCAAAAGGATTAGTCTAACTGTATGGTGCTTACTCCACCAGCATCAATTGAGTTCAGTCTTATTACATCTTACTGTAACAGACTTCTAGCGCTGCTGTTAACACCAAATATTACAGACAGCATTTTTTGAGGACTGTGGATAATTTCCAAGAGATACCCACCTTTAGCTGGGTAAATGGTTCTAGCTGACCATTAGATTTCCATGGCAAGTGGGAAAATGAGGCATTTCCAGGCTTATTTCCTTTCTTAATGTTTGTGAGAGAGCACCAGTTGCACACACTCACTGCAGGTGAAATAGGTGGAAGGCTGTACCCATATTACACAAAGAGAAGATAAGAGTAAACCATCCTCCATTATTTAGGGTACTATATGAGACTCCTAGTCAGAGGACCTGGTGGCATCACTTCTGGGAGCCACCTCAACGTGGACAAAGACTGCAGGCATTAGAGTATCAAATGAGTATGAACTACAAACACTTCTGTTCATTTTCAACGGGAACTGCTAAACTTCAAACTCCAAAATAAAGGACTCCCAGAAATCCATCTAAGGCCAGAACATTTATAATATAGCATGATCTGTCATGTTATGGAAGCCACAGAACTTTGTCTAAGTAATGATTGTTGCTGGGAATCCTACATTTTGTAATGAACTACAGCATCTAGAGCAGGTTAGAAAGTTGCAGTTAGAGTCTCTAGCTCTGTGTCACACTTATGTTGGCTTGCAGGACAAACACAGAAAATAGTTTAAGATCATGGAGGCTGTAACATGCCTCCTGTCCCATCTGCATGAAGCACGCAAAACCTGTTAGAACATGGATGCCACTATTTGTGCCACAGAGCTGAGCCCAGGCTTGCCAAACACAATCCTGTAATGCCAGCTGCCAGCTAAGCCAGGAAGCAGGAGCCACTGTGATGAGGAACAGATGAAAACTTGTTGCTCCTCACAATGAGAAATTCTAACTCCTAATTTCCTCCATAGAAGAAAACTTAACTCCTGAGAAGTTTCTTCTTTGGTATGACAGAAAGTGAAACAGAGAGAGAGAGTGGAGGGAAGAGAGCAAGTGGGCTGTTTCTGGTAAGATCAGAGCTGCTTTTGTCACAGTACCTACTGCAGAGTGGAACTGTTCTGGTCATACATACCGTAACTCCTCCACATGTTTTCTACATCCCTGATTCAGAAAGACACTTAAGTATACACCTACCCTTTGAAATACGTTTAACTCAACATAGTTTACATTTGAAATTAGACTGTGTAAGTCTAATTCTAACCAAAAATAATATATTACACTTCTGGCATGATCATGTTACAAAATCCACCTGCAAGGTTCACAGAGTATAGTTCTGGACAGCTGGCCTAGCTTTTTTTTCCTCCATAGAATCCAGAAAAAGGACAAATGAGCATTCAACATAGACAAAAACCCCAAAACTTGTGGATTGGCTTTGTTGCTATCTTTCAGGACAAACTGCAGCTCAGAGCTTAAAATACAGGGGGGGATGGGGGGACATGGGGAGATAACACGGCGACACCCCTCACATCATCCCCATTTCTGCTTCAGTGTTATTTAACCTTCCATAACAGTTTTCTATGTCTATGCAACATTTCTAGTAATTGCTAACTAAGTACATGTGTGGAGGGTCTAGAGAATAAATTATATATTAATCCTTAAAGCATGGGTTTAGAGTGCTCAGAATGGAATTCTGTAAACAACTGTGCCGTACTCTGAAGTATGGCACTTTGTTCTTTTCAGTGCTTTCGACTAATCCTGGATGGAGATAATGCTAAACAGACCCAATTAGTTCAGCAAAAAGAAGGCAATATTGAGTCTAGCAAAGTCATTCATTATAGTATTTATTCTGTCAAACAAAGAAGAAAACATAAGATTAAAAAATGTTCCATGCATTTCATAAAATACAGAGAAAGACACTGTCACAAACAAAACAGAATAAGCAAGAAAAACCCCCACTAAAAATCCCGAGAGCTCCACTCTCCACATTGCATCATATGAACACAAAGGGCATATACAGGAGGAAGAGCGCTCTAAGGAAAGTGGCAGGTTATCTGTCAACATCTGGGATGAGTAGACCTGCCCTCAAGACTTTTCCCTCTTATCATAAAACCAAACTGATGCAACTTGTTTTTCTTGCTACCAGTTCTTGGCATTATCTTTGGCTCAGAAACCAGGACAGCACAGCAGAATTCATACTAAGTTGCAAGGATAGAAAGATACCAGGGCCCAAAGTGTAGGTAGATACAGAAAGGTAGCAGTGCACGATGGGTGGGAGGAGATGGCAGTTGTCCCACTGCTGGAAGCAAGGTGGAAGGCCGTGCTTCAGCTATCTTACTGGAAGCATGGGGTGTGGGAAATACGTCCTACAAAAGAAGTATGGGCAGAAGCAGGGAATATATCTAGTACCTCTCTAAGTGTCCCAATAACATTAGAGACATGCTGCATTATAAAAGGATGCTAAAAGCAACACCATTTAGGTTACAAATTACATTACTATAAACCCTCTTACTGAAAATTTTTGACCCAGTTCCTTCTCCTTGACCTACAGTACTCCATTTGCCTTTAGGAAAGCTCTTATGAGGTCCTCCTCTTGCTTTTGTTTTATAGAACCTCTCAGACTCCTACACAGTTACCAACCACATAACTACTGACCGCAAAGCCAGTCAAATTCTGGACTCTGACACACAAGCAGCCCCCACCTCTTACTGGGAATGCCCAAAAGCTGCCATAGCTGTATTTGGGGAGGGTGGTGTAGAGAAAGTAAGAACAAGGCTCCGCTTACACAAATGCCTATTAGGCCCCAAAACCCCACTCCATGCAGGCTTAGGAACACCACAATCAAAGAGTTTCATGTGGGGAGGAGCAAAGAGAAGACAGCAGACTGGGATTCTTCCCCCTGCACCCAGGGATGCATCCACTTCTCTGACAACAGCATTCTTCTGCTAGCTATCAAGCTATCTCTGCTGCAGTGCGGAAGGTTCTGCATTGGTCTCCTGCAAATGATGCACCATGGGGGAAGATTGTTACAGTTACAAATGTGGTTTTCACTCTGTTTCTTAAAACATAAAGCTAGGAATTCTTTTTTTTTTTTTTTTAATTTACAGTAAAGTGTAATTTAACCTGTAGCATGAAATTATTTCAAAATCAGAAGATGTGAGAGAGAGAATTGCCAATGCTACACCTTAACTCTGTTCCTTTGCATGTATGTATCAGGAATATGACTTCATATCATATGATCTTTTCACCTTTCAATCCCCAAAAGAACCTTATTTCATTCCCTGGACAAGCACAAATGAGGCAGAAAGAAGACTCCACAGGAAATCCCAAATCCAGCATTTCTCACTTCTGAGTGCTTGCAGCTAGAATAACATTTTCTTGATGGAGTTTTTAAAAGTCAATTATGTTTTATGTGCTCTGTTTACCTTGTATTAGGGAAACAGAAAATTCTGTAAAATTTTAAGGTCTCAGGTCTTCACAGGTCTCCACAGGCCTTGGTGAAACAAAAGATTTGAGCCTTTTAAAATAACTGCCCAGCTTCCTAGCTACTGTAATTTCCGTGTTATCCATGTAAACATTACACAGAGCCTTTGTACCACCCACTAAGCTCTTGGCTTCAATCAACTATTTGTGCCTAAAAGCACATCCTTATGTTTCTTCCTACACCACAGCCATCCTCCTACGCCACAAAAGACGTAACAAAATAGGAATTAATCATAGGCTGGATACTTACAGGGATTGCTGCCATTTGCTTCTGTCTTCCCAGCCTTGGCAAGTTTGGTTGAGTTCTGCTGTGCTTTGCCTTGCTCCTCTCCAGTTAGCAGGGCTTTTATTTCAGAGGGGATTTTCCCTTGGTCCATCGCCATGCACCACTGCTTGTACTGAAATACGCAAACATATTAGGCATTAGCAAACTGCCAGGATCACATTAGCAGACAACACAGAGCTGCAATCTTTACCTTCCGGTATATTCATTTAAGGTTGGAATTTACTGGGCTGAAGCCTCTTACAAAACTGCAGAGCACTAATGAGCTAAGCACGTGTCCATGGTTGCATACCTGGCCTCAGTAAATCCTGTGTCAGTCAATAAACTGCTACTCAGTGGCAGTACGACACAATACTGTAATTATTAAACAACATGGAACACTTTGTGCATTTTCTCGCTGCTAGCACGCCAGAATACCGTTCCAGTTCATGGCCTATTAAAAACAAATATTTCACATGACTCTGGGGCTGATTGACTATTAAGAGGTCCTTTCTGATTGTGAAAGGCACCATTACAACACATGTGCCTTATTCCTAGTTCCTTGATCTTAAATTCTTCATTGGCAAAAACCGAAGCACACTGCAAAACCTGTGGTAAGCTGGCTGACTTTCCACCCAATCCTAACCCTGTTCACTTACGGTGATTAGCCCTGCCTAGTCAAACAAACCTAATGCAAAGTCAAGGAAATATCCTCAGCTCCAATGAAATTTCAATGGCATCTCAATATCCCTGAGAAGCTCAGCTTGTACTTCCTGATGAAACATTCTCTTCAGTGAATGCAGCTTATTTGTCCAAGACACCCATCTTATACACACTAGAACACGGGACAGCTGTGCAACTATCTAAACAGAGAGTATGCTGCAAGAATCAACCTCCCCAACAGAGACAAAGGTCAGTGGGAAGCAATGACACACTGTAGATACATGTTCCCCCCTGATATTTTAACACATCTCTTTCCACCCTCTACCTCTGTCAGATGTTTTCCAAAACAAACATTTCAAAGACAACAGACTCCTGTGCAATGGCACTTTGCTGGCTTCCAGTTCAAAACCAGCAGATAACTTGCGACATGAGGTTCATATTCAACACACTAAGTAGGCAAACAGCTGAATGCATCTGTTGCTGATGTTTTGATACCTTACGGCTAGCCAAATCCCACTCTCAGTCACAGTGATTTCACAAACAAACGTCCATGAGGACAGGTCCCAAATAATATTTGGGGTTAGGTTAAATGATAGTTTCTTACCATTTCAAGCTCTTCTCTGAGAGCACAGATGGCTCGCTCTCTGCTTGAAACCAGCTCTTCCAGGTACTGGTACCTCAGCTTCTTCCTGGCTCTGCACTCTCTTGCACTCTGACGACTTCTTTCAAGTTTCGCCTTTAAGTCTATTTTGGCTGGTTTACGACCTCGCTTGCCTGGTTTTTTCACCTTGCCCCCAACCACCTGGAAAGGAACGTTACAGTAGAGATCCTGTTCTGCAAAGGTAATGCTGTAACCATGTCATTCTGCCTACTAGGTGTCTCAGGTAGAAAATCTTGTATGTACTTTCACTGATTCTGAAGCAACAGAGGAAATAAGGGACTGATCTATAAAGTTTTCAGTGATAGCATCAAAAACAAAAGGGAAGCATATGACTTCATAGTGAAGTCACTGATTAACCAGTCCTGTTGTGGATGCTGCTAATCTGATCTGGAGGAGCTCCACAGACTGGCTGAGGTTGGCAGGGACCTCTGGAGGTCATCTGGTCCAACCCCGCCCTGCTCAAGCAGGGCCACCTAGAGCTGGCTGCCCAGGACCATGTCCAGATGGCTTTTAAATATCTCCAAGGAGGGAGACTCCACAAGGCCTGTGGGCAACCTCTGCCAGTGCTCTATCACCCACACAGTAAAAAAGCATTTCTTGATATCCAGACAGAGCCTCCTGTGTTCCAGTTTGTACTCATTGCCTCTGGTCCTGGCATTGGGTACCACTGAAGACAGCGTGTCTCTGTCTTCTTTATACCCTCTCTTTTCAGGTATTTGTGTACACTGATGAGATCCCCTGAGCCTTCGTTTCTCCAGGCTAGATGGTCCCAGCCTTCTCAGCCTTTCTTCATAGGAGAAATGATCCAGTCCCTTCATCATCTTAGTGGCCTTTTGCTGGACTCTCTCCAGTGTCTCCATTTCTCTCTTGTACTGGGGAGCCCAGAACCAGACACATTACTTCAGATATCTAGGAGGATATCTAGGACATTGAAGAGACAGAGATGATGGTCAATTTGCAGTGAAACTGTTTAAATACCACCAGTAACGCCTGCCCTAACACTTGCCAGCTCTAGAAATATTATGTAATATAACACTTCAATTTGAAAGAAAAAAATTTATCAATTTAATCCAAAACTCAGTTTTGCTGCAATGAAATGACCACAGTTTCAGCCTACTCTAAAGATGAAGCTTGTCAGAATTACTCACTAACCATCTGAGTTTCCTCAGTCCCAATTTCTTTCAAAGGAATCTTCTGAGGATTTTTACTCAGCTACACTGAGTTCTACCTCTGTTGCCTCTATTCCAGTACCTAACCGCTCGACCAAGTTTACCTTCAAAACATTATTACACAGCCTGCAAAATTGTCTCCTCACACTTCCTCATGCAACCTATGCCAGTGTTCAACTCCCTCAGTGCCTAACTTGGATCTCCCTTGCAGAAACGTACCCCCCTAGTTTCTTGTCCTACTGAGTGCAGATTTCGCAGTTATTTTCCCCTCTTTGTGGCTCCTTTTTTACTGGTTTGAAAGCTTTTCTTGCTACAAATAAATTAAAAAAGGAGTAGTTTCCTCAGTGTTTACGCTTCCCCACCCAAATATTCTACTCTTAACATGAGAGCATGGCACATGAAACTCTTAAATATGGTCTGAACTTAGTACACTGGTCATTAGGTAGTATCACCCTGTAAGCATTACGTCAGCCACACACCCCACCTCCCCTCTGAAGTGAGGGCTTCTCTTTATTTGCATTCTGATCACATTGTTTGAATGGAGGGGGTGTGGAGAAACACTCCTAACACACACCTACATACAAGAATTTCTCTGCTGGCTTAGGGTTTCCCCATACTGTGTATAGACAGTACGTTTTTTAATAGGCAGTGTTCAAAATATCAGAGTTTATCATAAAAAAGGGCACTTTCTACTGTGTGATGCTACAAAGTAAGTCAGCTTTGACATTCAAAGAAGTCACTTGTTCTACAAACTTAGCAGGCTGCAATAAAAACAATAACATAGTGAACTGATGTGCTAGAATGAAGAAAAAAAAAGGATTATACAATTGAGCCTATTCTTTCTTTGGAAAGTGAGTCAACAATCACATGCCAACATAACCCTACTCTCTCCTTTATTCAGGAGTAGCTGCCTACCATAAGCAAATGGAGGAACAGAAAGTACTTAATGGACATCTTGTGATAATTAAACAAACATAATACATTCAGAAAAGCAAAGAAAAAGATCAATCTCTTTTACATTTGAACTACTGAATACAGTTTGAGTAACTCATTCACTCTACCAAGGTGGTTTCCTTAAGATCTTTCAGTTCAGATACTATATTCACCAAACTGGTATAAAACTAACCAGCCATGGCCAAGGGGGAAAGAAGCTCCAAAGAAAGGAAAGCAACTGTCCCCTTTTGGGTGTGGCAAGTACAGCTCTGAGCACTCATATTTATGTGAGGTGTGATTTATACTTGTAGCTCAGAAGGAGTTAGAAATACACATAGTCTTCCCAGTAGGGGCCGTAGGCACTCATAATTTCCTATCTATTACTACTTGCACTTGAAAGATTTCTGGGTATTACATTATACACCACAGCCAAAGTACTTCAGTTCTCAAAGACTTTCAACGTCTTCGGTTTTTCTGTGCCAATGCAAGGTAGTTTAAAGTAAATCTTTGAGTTCAAGAGCTAGATAAGGTCTTGTAGAGACATACACTCCAGCTCTCAAAAAAAAAAAAAAAAAACTTCGCCACTCTTTGAGCTCTGACCCTCTAGAAGAGCGGGCTAGCACTCGAGGTTGGAGTCCCAGCACACCACACACTGCTGTATGAACAAAATAGTAACTCAAGCCTTAGTCCTGTACGTGTCACGGCCATGCCCTTTCACCAGAACATCAGGCAGGTGATTAGTTGCTACCACGCTGTTTTGCACAACCAGCAAGTTAAAACTACTTGGAAATAGCATGCAACCTTTCCACAGCCAGCATCTTGGGCAGGCACCAGCACTGGAAAGCACTCACAAGCAGCACAGCTTCACAGCAGTTAAATCCACCCAGCAGCACAACCTCAAAACAATTTCTTTTTAAGGACCTGTTATTTTAAAGCATTTTGTGCATGCTTATATGTAGCTGATGCCTTTTTCAAGGAAGGGGTCACATCAACACAGAAAACATACAAAGGGAAAGGGAGAGTGGATTGTTATGCCAATAAGATACCAAGTGAGCTCATACAAACTCTTGAGTTTAAAGAGATGTTTTTATGGCCTGATCTAGATATGTGGACATAAAACAATTAAAGGCACATTGTAGTCTGCAAGGAAATTAGTGACCGGCATAGACTGCTTTGCACGTTGCAAAGGCATCCTGGATCCACCATTATCACTTAACTGCTTTCCCTTTAGTCACTCCAGAGAGCTTTCTAAAGATAGGTGTACTAATTGCTCGCTCTCCCTCAAGATCTTTTACCACTTTAGCAACCCTGTACAGAAGCTCTCTTGTGGGAGAAAAAAGGTTTGTACCTCTTGGGTCATTGCTTGCCAATGCTCCAGTCACCAGGACTGTGGAAATAATTAAAAGCTTCCTTCCCTTTTAACTCTGACTTTAAGCAGCAATAACGTAATAATCTGCCTTCATACCAGCCCAAAAGACTCGTACTGTGTTTGTGGTTCCTGAACTGGAGTTCACCATACAATTAGGCATCACCCTGCACTGCTAGTTTAGTAAGTGATATAATCAAAACCTGCATCCTTAGTAGCTTTTCCTCCCCAATATTTAGAAGATCCTGCTGTAACCTTAAAGCAACCCAGCTGGGGGAAAAAAGGCCTGATAAATCCTTTGCCACCATCCCACATTGCCATATCTTCCTGGCTTCGTCATGTTTGCCCACTCAGTTGCTATGCTGATGTGACAGAAAGAAGACAAAGCAGAAGTGATAGTTGATGTTGAATATGGCAGCAGACCAAGAAAAAACAAGCAAGCAAACATTTTTTCTTTATTCCCTTTGTATTCCTCTGCAGTTTATAAAGGGATGGGGTCTTAGCATTCAGCAGTAGGGATTTGGTTGCTTTTCAGGGAGTCATATGCAATCAATACCCAGAACAACATTAATTATAAAATTTGTCATAGAAATATTAAGAGTGACATGCATTCGTCAGAAACCTGACCAAGCTGTGACATCTGCAGGTTTTGGACAATTTGGCAGATTAAAACAACGTTACCCGAAGCACTGTTCAGCAGTGCTGATCACATTGAGCAGTTCAGTTATCTTCCAGCAGTTCACTGAAGACTTCAGAAAATAGAAAAACGTAAACTCCCCCCCCTTTTTAATACAGTACTTAGATCATAACATCATTCTTGACCTGGAATTGGAAATAGCTTCCGTTACTTGCTCCGACATAGAAAAATCCCTCCGATCTCTGAATTTTTTTATTTCCACCACCCTCTCTCCCCCAAAAAGGGAATTGAGAAGATCTGCACAGAAGTACTGCCAGACTGCATGATGAAGCAGCCCTCCTTTGGAAAGACATATATACATAATATGGCTACTAGCACTCACACCCCCAAGGAGCTGAGACACTTGGATAGAGAATTGTAATAAAGCTGGCCTCGCTGTGACATCTGCAGGTTTTGGACAATTTGGCAGATCAAAACAACGCTATCCGAAGCACTGTTCAGCAGTGCTGATCACGTTGAGCAGTTCAGTATCTTCCAGCACCTCTCAGTTCATTCACAGATAAACAAATAGCTCTTAAGTGCCAGTACTCGAGATCCAGCTCAGGAAATCATCTTAAGCTGACCCTTGTTTGTGTTAGTGAGGGCAGGTAGACGGCTGCAGAATCTGACTTAGCATGGAGCTGATGATCATCTACAGAATTTATATAAAACTATAAAAATAATTAGCAAGAAATAAAAACAAACCTAAGCACTGCATTCATTACAGTGGAGGCAGGAGGAACCTATTCACACTTGCAAACATTTTCTCAAAGTCAGTAATCAAATGAAGTTTGTCATAAGTCTAATAAAGATGAAGTTTTCTGATCTGCTAAGTCACAGCATACCACTCACAGTAGCAGTACAAAACTCAGCTAGAAAGTATGCTGGTTATTCCTCCATTGCATGACATTTTATACTCTTAACACAGATTATTTAGTTAACTTCCGCTGGCAGACAAAATGCATCCAATAATGATCCAAAAATATACTATTTATTGAGCAAACACTTTATAAGTCTTAAGCAGATATGTCAAGAGAAATTAATCCTAAAACTCTAATCATGCAGAGTCATTAATCTACTAAGAATGTAATCTTTAGCACAGATGTGTAAAGAAGACTATCTTTGCCGAAATGTCTGTTTTTAAAAAGCATAAGCTAGGAATACATACCAAGTTTCCATAAACTGCTATGCAGGCATCCACAAGTCAAGATGGGTAAGCATTAAGGTTCAGGGTATGAATCACTACTTAGACTCTGCAGCAATCACCCAGATGCCACCTCACCGCTCAACAGTTCACAGTCATAGAATCACAGAATCATTCAGGTTGGAAAAGACCTTTAGGATCATCAAGTGCTCCTCTTCCCACCAGGAAGGGGTTACAGCCTCACATGTGGAAGGGCATCCACCAACACACCATACGTGTTCTTCCAGCTTATACTAACAGAACCCAGGCACTTCTTTAAACCTCTCTCTGTTAGAGCTTGAAACGGGCAACAGAGACGGTCAACACTACCACGTATATCCTCCTAGCCCACTGCAAACGTGAAATAAAGCTGTCCTAGCTGTTCTATAGGGTTTAAGCTCATCCATTTGACAGACGCATTGAAAATGTGAGAAAGCAGATGCATCATCTGAGCGATGCTGAGCAGCAACTTGTTAAAACGTTTTACAATTTGAAATTGCACATCTCAAATTATAATCAAAGCTAGTTAACCTAACTAGCTTTAGGTTTTCTATTTCCAAGCAAGCAGCAATGAGAACGCTTTACATTCAGACGTGATCCTGGGTGGAAGACTTCTCTGCAAACCTGCATACTCTGACAAAGCCCTGAAGGGTGAAAACATAGTAAACCCAGCTCCTTAATGTCTGAGGTCATTATGAAAACAGATCCCGCGCTTTGCTCTCTGTACTAGCTCTCAGTCCCTGCTGCGGCGTTCAAAGCATTCCTCAAAGTCGATGCCAGGATTGCCTGGGAGATCACCCCTCTCTTTGTGATCCCCGTCACCCACAACAGCGAGGGTCACAGGCAGAGATGTGCTAGAGGACATGTCATGAATGAACACCCATCAAGTCCTCTATCTGGAGCACAAGATTTCACATCTGACTTGCTACCACACTCCCTCCAAGGGACGTCTCCATCTCTGTAATTACGACATAGCAAAATTCCCCTCAGGAACACGCACAGCCGGGTATTTGATGTTTCAAAGCTAGGCAGTGGGGAAAGCAGCACAACTTCTCATGTGCAGCCTTTTGCTGTGCTAACACCAAGTGGTCCCCCAAAATGGAAAGGCTATATGGACACCAGAGCAAGACATTGACAGATGCTCGATCCATAAATACAAATGCTGCATACAAACAGTTTCTCCGAGGGCTTGCAGTCTCAAACTCAGTTAACACCTGAAAACACCTGACCGTACCTGAAAAGCTTTTTTTCTTTCCCACTTTCACACATTGCAAATTTGAGGAAGTTTAGAAATAGTCGGACCACAAGACCAACATCCCTGCCCAAGGAACCAGGACCAGCCTGATGGAGAGCAAACAATCAGAGCTGGAGACCCGACTTTCAGCAGTCACAGACTCTTTTGCAGGTACAAAGAAATTTGCTTCTTCATTTAGAGGATGCAGCAATTCATTTGCAAGCAAAAGAAAGCCAACAACCAAGAACCAGTCTGTTCAAAGTTGAGAAACTAACCTGGAATAAAAACAAGTGCAAGAGATTGAGATCTACTCTTTTAAAAATCTGAAGACTGGACTGTTTTATTGTCATCAGAACTGGATAACAAAAGGTTTTCTTAAGGCTGCTTTTTTACCTTTCTTTGTATATCCAACACATATGAAGCAACTGCCTTGAACTAGCAAGGCATTTTAAAAAGCTCTTGGGTCCATTTCACTAAATTTTCATTCCCAGGCAAAAATGTAATCAATTACTACATTCTACTGCTAAGAATGATACATTATACTTTTTTCCCCTCAAAAATCCCATTTTAAATTAAAAAATACCATTTTAAATATAACATTTGTCCCCAAAATGCACTTTTTCTTAAAGTTAAATCTACTCATTCATGTTTTGGCTCAGTTAAGTGTATTTTTGAAGAAAAATACATTTCATCTAAACTTTTTGAAAACTAAAGCTATCTTTTCCTTAAAGAACAAGAATATTTGTAATAAAAGAGGGCAACCCCAACCTTTTTTGGTGACAGTGGTGGTTTGGTTTTTGTTTGCTTGTTTTTAATTTCACTGGAATAATAAAGTAGTAATCTAATGGTAAGAATTTTTTTTTTTATTTCTCATTTCTATCCATAAGCTAAGAAATTAATTTCTCACATCATTATTGCCAGATTGTACCCTATAGAAGCTTCTATAATTAATAAGTGATTGCAGTTAGCTATGTAGAACTGTATTGTAATGGTTACCAACAAGAGTTATTTATCAATTAACACAAATGTGAAAAATACTTCTTACCCTAATACAAACCCCCTGCTTCACAATGTAGATCATAAATATATAATAAGTTATATGTAGTCTTGTAAACTAACCAAGTAATTTCACCTATAAAGGCTGAAATCACAGTGACAGAATTTCCCCTTTTTCCTGAGTCCAAATACTTCAGAGGTACGTAAGTGTTACTTTAGCAGAGATTAATTGCCAGGGAACAGCTACGTCACTAAACTCTTTCCTTTACAAAACCAATAGCTCAAACCACAGCAAGAAGTGAAGACCAGTACCGGAACAAGCTTTAGTTTCAGAGCAGCTCTATAGGAGAAAGAATAGAAGGTCATATTTTGGGTTTGGTTGGGGTTATCTGTGTGAATAATTTAAGAGCGTCCTTTAAAATTGGAACATCAAATTTTTCTAGATCTGATGTTCAGATATTCTGCCTCTTCCTTTATTTCTTACTATTTCCTTCTGATTTTGAAGAATATGTTACAATGAACAATTTTTCTAATGCTCTCTTAAACCAGGTATGACTAAAGAATAGTGCACGAAGAATTAGAGAAATCGTTACAGCATGTAAGCCCAATTCTAAATTCTTGGTCATGTAGATGAAGGAAAACACTGAACTTGGGTGGATGCAGCTATAGAATGGTTACTTCACTGCTCGTGTAATTTAGTTATCTCAGTCTTTACAGGGAAATTCCCTTCAGTCACACTTACTCAATTCACAGACAAAACTCTCTGATCACACAGGCCAACCCTCTCAATTAGGAGGAAAACGTGACTCTGGAACTTTTAGAAGATTTCAAGGACATGCCGGCTCAAGCTGTAAGACCACGCTGGCTATAAAATGAAGTATAAATAGTGCTTGCCTCATCCTGACACCGCAACATGCAACGGGAAGAGCCCTCTCAAGAGAACTGGCATCTCTTGAATGGAGCCACCAAACCTTCAGGGCAACCTGCAGTCTCGTGAACTTGTTCTGAGGGAAACTGCAGCCCTTCAAAACAACTACAGTGAAGCTTTTCAGAGCAGCAGGCAGTTACTAACTAGTATCGGCTATTTTCAGTAGAAGATATGAGGATCCAATATCACCTGAGATTATTACCTAATAAAAAACTTGCTGAGGTAACAAAGATTTGTCAAAGTTTTCCTTAGGTACAGCCACACCCAGTAGTTCTGGGCAGGATCCTTTTCAATGTCACTGTCCTCACAAGTATCTCTGCAGTATGTATAAAATAAAAACAGCATACTAGGAAACTGTAGTTGAGACTGAAGACAGGAAGAGTAAATATTCCACTCCGCATTTTTTTTTTCTTCACTCGACACCAATTCTTCTAAGGAAAAAAAGAGCAAAGATCTTCTGATGATCTTTGATGGATGAAAAGATTTAGTTTCTTTTGTAAATGTGTCCAAAAACGTTTCAGAAAAAAAGCAGATTATCAGGACTTCACAAAACAGAACAACAGACCAAAAAATATTTTTAAAATGAAAAATCTGGAAGTTATCTGTTATAAATAAGTTAGTTCTGGTTCAGGAGAAATGAAGTGTTCTTAACACTAAAAGAAATAAAAATCAGCTAATAGTCATGAGCTATACATGTCTTCAGAATTAAATCTTCTGGATCTTCTAGACTACTGCCCTGACTACATAAACTTTCATGCAGTTCTCACAGTTATGAGCATTTTGTTGACTTCAGTGATGCAGAATCTCTCCACTCTCATTTGCAGCTTTCAGACAAAGCCTCAATAACACCAAATAGTATATAAGTTAATTGGCAAATCATTATGAACCTTACATATACTTAACAACCCATTCTGCGGATCCTTTGTACTGCTAAATTATTGATCACTTCTACGTTTCTTAGATTTATTGCCTAAGAAATTATATCAAGTATTTTTCTCCTTCGAATTAAGGCAGATCAGCACACAGTGCAATTTTGTTTTAGTAAAATTCAAGCGGGAAGAAAACCAGGTGGCTTGAGAACAGACAAGGTAGCACAGGCCTGTGACTACCCCATGACCAGTTTTAATAGGCAAGCCAAGCTCAGAATTTATTACAAGTCGGAAGATGGCTGCCTCACAGCCCACCTCCAGTGTAGTTTCACCTGTCTCACTCCTGGGGACTGGAGCTACCTCTGGCACAAAAATCAGGGTAACACCAGAACCACCACCTCAGTGAGCTGAAATATCCAAACTCAACCGGGAGTTTCAGTCACAAAACGCTGAACTGAGCGAACACAGCCATTATTTTCTCAGTCCTCACACAGGCCCTGTAGATCCTGCTTTAGGGGCACCCTGCTGCAAGCAGGCAGAGGCAGCGCTGCCCATGCATCTTCTGATGTTTCGTTCTGCTTAAATGGAAGACTTGTACCTTCAGGGATGCCATGGTGCTGTTCTGAGAAGAGGCAGGAAGAATCAAAGCACCAGCGCCCATTACATGGCTGCAACCCAAGCTCCTACCCTAGTACCTTACCATCTGTCCACAGTTGCTATTTATCGAAGAAATTCAGGGTGCCACAGGGACACCATCCACCGTGCCCGATGAGGCCACTGGTTTGTATCCAGCCTTTGGCCCACGCCTGGAGCTTTACGGAAAGGCCAGAAGCAGCATCCAAGCGCCGTGCTCCGCTGTGTGCGGCACGGGAAGAGAGTGAAGGGGACAACCCCTCCTTCCAGCCGGCTGCGACCAGAGGCCTTCAGGAGATGATTTCAGAGACGTTTATTTCAAAAAGCTTTTAGCAGGAGCACTCACCTCGCTCGCAGCTCCCTAGTAACCGCTATGAGGCGGGGGTGTTACGTCACACGCCCACACACC
>NW_010526574.1:0-1778 GCF_000687285.1 Phaethon lepturus
CAGCTGGCGGATGTGGTGACTGACCCCGGGACCGCTCCTCCTCGGCGTCACTGCAAAACAAGAGCCGGTGGTTTTTAAGCGAAGCTGTCTTTGCACCGAAACTCAGCAGGGAGCTCCTGGTTGCTCTCTCAGCTGAAGACGTGGTAAGCGGCAGGGGACGGATCTGATGCTTTGGGCTGCTCGAGCTGTGCTGCAGGTGCTGGTCTGGCTGTGCTCTGGGTCTCCACGGGTTTGCTCCAGAGCTTTTTCCAAGGAAGCCAGGAGCACCGGGCGTTCGCACTTGTTTTTCTGCTGGTGGGAGGAAGAGAGGAGGAGCCGTTTGCCTTTCTGTTGCAAGACCAGCTCCAGGCTTCCTTTCCGCAGGCCTCGTGTCTCTGGGGTCTTCTCTTCGGGGGCTAATTCTTGCAGCCGTGGGAATGCCATCTGGATGGAGCAGTCGGCAGATGCCTTGTCTGTATGGATGTGCTCTGTGCCGGAGCTGGAAGAGCAGAGTCAGAGCTGCTGTTGGCCGTGGTGTTGCGTTGTCTGCGGGTCAGCGCCCGGGGGTGCTTCCAGCATAGCTTTCAAACCTCCTCAGAGATCAGGCGACCCGGACCCGGGCAGCAGCGAGGAGGGAAGGAGAAATGAAGTGCACCAGCAAGCGCACGCGTTCAAAACAGAAAGCAAGAGAGGCAGAAAGGCTGCGCGGCTGCGTGCAGTTACTAGTTTAGTGCGTGGGTTATCCTGAGGTCAGGGGACAGCACAGAGGGTTTTACTGGACATGTTATGGTAGGTAAGGCAGCAGCCTGAAAGCTTTAAAAAATTTAAAAAAAGAGGGAGGAGGGAAGCTTTTTTTTTTTTCCCCTCCTGCGGAGCTGTCTTGTTTCTGTGTTGCCAAGGGCTTTTCTATAATATCACATTCAGCCTCCTAGCTTTAGACGGTTTGATTAGCATATCTAAATGAGCCTGATAGACTAAGGTTATTTAGGGTCAGAGGATTTACCAGGAAGGGGAGGGAGACGGCGCGCTCGGGGCTCCCAAATCAAGTAATAACAGAAAATAGACCTTGACTGGGAGTGCTTTCAGCAGCTCCTGCTCCCAGACCCCCGGGCAGGGGCAGCGCGGACGTGTCCAGCCTTCCTCGCTGGCGGTGAAGGACGCTTTCGGCACCTCTGGCTGGGCCCAAGTACCTCTTCAGTCTGCTGCATGAAGAAGTGTATTTTAATGAGGCTGCTTTCGGCTCTTTAGCATTTTATTTATCTAAACGGTGGCCTTGTGCTGCATTGCTCTGCCGGGGTGATATATGGCACTGTAGGCACTCTCGGTGTCCGTCCGTCTTCGGTGACGCTGCTAGTGCTGGCTCAGCACGGCCAGCGGCTTGCGGTGGTGCGCGGCCAGGAGCTGCTCAGAGGGACCCGCTGGAGCCAGCTCTCATCGGGGCAGGTTTCTGGCTGGTTTTGGGCAAAAAGCGGCTGCATTTCAGTCGTTTTCCCTGCAAGACCATGCCTCAGCAGTCGCCTCAGCAGGCAGAGGTTGGGAGGTCTGTCATCTCCAGCATCACCCGCATCAGGCTTCGCCTGAAATGGGTGTAACGAAAGGGAGAGGGAGTCGGACCCATGCGGAAAGGCCAGAAGTTTGCAGCATTCCCATGGGATGCTGCAGTCTGCCCCGGTACTGCTGAATTGCAGCGTGTGCTGTGCTGTGGGCGCCCAAAACCTATGAGGAGCTGCGGTTCCGGTGACGGTACCAGCAGCGGTTTGTCTGTGCTCCCCATCACCTGCCTCCCGAGCGGCAGCCCC
>NW_010526574.1:1876-3414 GCF_000687285.1 Phaethon lepturus
CAACGTGGGGCTGAGCCGCCTCCGCCCTGAGGAGCTTGCTCCCTGATGAGATTTCCCTCGGGTAACATGTTCAGGAGCCAGTGCAGGCGCATAGTTTGAAACTGAATAATGTAGATTTTCCTTGTTTTTCTAATTTTCATTAGCTGGCTTCACCCTAAACTTTGGAGATGTGGCCTGCTGGTTTTGAAGTGTCTGTCTCTTGTGTGTGAGGCTGGTGGTCTGGGCCGGGGCAGCTCTCCAGCGTGGTGGGATACCAGGTGGCTTGTGCGGGACAAGGGCAGCAATGCATTGCTGGGGCTGCACCAGGGGCCGGAGGCACCAGAGCAAGGACGTGCGTGGCGGGGTTGTGCCGTGGCGCTGCCGGGGGGATGCTGGGGACGAACGTCCGCGCTGGAGGACGGGATCCTGCTGCCAGTGCTCTGCGGTGGAGGTGTTTGTGGGGGACCGCTACACTGGCTGTGCCTGGGCTGTGTCTCCCCAGTTCAGACAAGCTTTCTGACAGCTTATGGGGCTGCTCCCGTGGCATCGCGTGGATTCGCTCCCGTAGAAGAGGACGGATGCCCCAGGGACTAGCCTCAATAAAGCTCCGCGCTCGTGGCCGGTGGAGAGCCGCTGGCAGAGAGGTGTGTGGGACAGAGGGGTGTAACCCTGACCATGGCAGCTCAGCCTCGGCACCGCCGGGCTGGTCTTGAACCATCCACAGCTCCAGACCGTGCGGTCTAGGGAGAGGAAACTCTGGCCTGTTTGTATATACTCTGCCTACGTCGTTAGAGGGGACATAGGTCCTTTTGCCCGGGGTTATGTTTTGGGAAGCTACTGTTTTATCAGGAGAATGGTAAGCTCTTGACATTGAGACTTCCAAAGTGACTTCATTTGCTTTGCTTTTGTTTTGGAAACATTCCCCCTCCTTAGCCTGAGTAAAGAAGCTTAATTTCTATCAACAGGAGTGGAAAAGGTGCTCATCTTCTCTTTGCATCTCTTCCTGCCCTCTGCAAACCCTCCTCCCAGCCACCCAAATCTGTTGATGTGCCAGAGCCCCCGACTACCCATGCTCTTTCTGCTTCCTTATTTTCTATTTCATGACATTTGCTGAATTTATGAAATTCTGCAAAACTTCCGCAAAGTACAGCAGTGCGGGAGCACCTGAACCACCAGGAACAACAGGGAGGTTGGTGTGAAAGGAACAAAGTCCTGACCAGAGGCAGTGGGAGAGCCGAGGGCCCTGGAGAAGGTGCTCCGACACATCAACAGATTGAGGGGGGCGGGAGGAGGGTTTGCAGAGGGCTGGAAGAGATGCAAAGGGAGGAAAAGGGAAAGGATGAGCAAAAACCAGAATTGAGCAAAAACCAGCAAAGCAATGGAGGGGAAGGGGAGCAACGTGTAACTTGGGGCTGCAGAGTTTTTTAGTTGCTTTATTTCAAGTGTCTTATAGCTGCCCTTGAGTGGGCGCCAAGGCTGCGCTAGAAGCCTGAGGTTGGGATGCGGACCGTCACACTCGTGCCGCGCGCTTTGGCGGCGGGAGGCTCGCGTGGCACCCA
>NW_010526574.1:3445-8972 GCF_000687285.1 Phaethon lepturus
CGCTCCCTCCTCTCTGCCCGCCGTGGAAGTGCGGCGGTGCTGGCAGCAAGGTGCCTCTCAGCATATGTCTTTAAAATGATGCTGAACAAAATTGAAGCCTTTTCAGAAGGCAGCTCGTAAACCTCTCTGTCATTTGCGTTTTTCAAAACACAGTCATAGGTCACAGTGCAATTTAATGTAGTAACTTTCTGAGCAATTATACCACCTACGTCCTGCCAGGTCTCCCACAGTTCCTTTGACAGTTCATCAAAGGGCACAGAAATTTGTCAATTTTAATCCTCCTCACTAATTTTTAGGTTATGCTTTCTTCTGGTAAAACTGAACGCTTGATGTGAGCGAAGCAGAGCAGGTCAGAGAGTGAGCGGGGCGATGTCTGGAGAAGCAGGAGCTGGTGCTCGCCAGCCTTGCCCTCGGCGGGGACGCCGGAGAGGCAGATCTGCCATCCCGGCCCCGAGCTCTAATGGCCCCGCGTAACGAGCTTCCTCATCGCCGCGGGCCACGCCGGCAGGCTCGGAGCTCCACCAGCAATTTTCTGACGGGGATTAGAGGAGCAAAAGGCAAAGCTCAGCTGAGTGTGGGCAGGGGGAAAAGGAAAAACAGACGGTTCTTGGGACATGCAAGAGCTTTTTTTTTTTCCCTCAAGGACACAGCCTTTGAGCCTCCCAGACGGGTAATTCTTGTTTATACGCCCACAGAAGGTGATGGTCCTGCTTGTGGACCTATTGGTGTGTCTTCCCAAACATGGTGTGTTTGTTTTGTAGGTGGATGTTAGGAGCTGCATCGTTTTTGGGTTGGGGTGGTTTGTTTTTGGTGTGTGGGGTTTTTTTTGGGGTTTTTTTTTTTTGTGTGTTTTTTTAGTTAAAACAAGGACAAGCATGAATGTGGGGAAGCTCGTTGTGGGCAGCAATTCCACTTTGGCCTGGGCTGCAAGAGCTAAGGAGCTCCTTCACTTCAGCCGTCTGAGTTTGTCCCATCTGTGGTTGGACCCATGGCATATTCAGTCCTGCAGCCCCCCCAGGGCCTCCTGTGTGGATGAAGAAAAAGCAGCATCACGGGTGGCATCCTCCCTTAACAGCTGGGTTTACAGCCGACACCCCCATGAGGATGAGCTGATGCTGCCCCAGTAATGCCCCTCCTTATGTTGCAAGAACCTGTCTGGAGACAACCCTTGCCCCAGAGGCCGAGGTCAGAAATGGCCAGTCTGGAGGTGGAGACCAGGAGTTTGGGGCTGGCGGAGGTTCCTGGTGTTTCCCAAGACTAGTCAGAACAGGAGAGGAGCAGCACCACGCTATCACCTGATGCTGGGGAGGAGCGAACCTGACTGCAGAAGCTGGTGCGCTTTTCTGGGCACAAGCAGAAGCGGTGGCCACCAGACACCACCGTTCCCTTTCCTCCTCCATCTGATATTTGGCCCTTTCAGCTTTTGTGCGAGAGCGCCTGAACGTGGGGTAGAGGATCTGCTTTTCTTGGCTCCCCTGGGCCGAGTGCTTACAATTTCCAGAAAGCTGCTATGGCAAACATCATGTTTTACCCTCTGGTGGCCAAAGGTGTTGGGCTTTGATATTCCCTTCTGCTCTGCAGGCAGCTGGAGGAGAGCACGGCATCCAGCGCTGGGCTGCTCTGTTCCCTTACAGCTTGGGAGAGGGGGGTCTCTCGGTGCAGGTTGTTGCTGTTGAAGCTCCCAAATCTTTTCTTTGCCTGCCATGCACTGTGCTGGGGCACTTCTCCAGCTTCCCTAAGTACTGGAGCATGTCAGTCTTCACTACAGCAGATCAAATAATTTCTGCTGAGAGTCCCTGCCCACACCCCCCAACTATGTGCACATGGTATTTTATTTATTGATTTTTAAATTTATTTTGTTTTAGACTCTGAAATTTCCTTTTTCTTTTTGAGGGAATTGGAGCTTTTTTGTTCCAGATGAGAACTCTTCAAAATAGACTTCTAGGTGGGATTGGTTCTTCTAACATAAATGTGTGTCAGTGTTACCAGGGATATTCTGTGGCAGGGCTTTCTATGCCATTGCTGAAGGTCTTAGTTAATTAGATGATTAGTCTTCTAGTCGAGTATCTATCTGCAAATAAAAAATAGCAGTCGAATGTAGCTGCTAAAATACTGCTGCTGGAATCAGTCTGCGGCACAGAGCAGGAGGGCTTCTTATTTAATTAAACCCAGGAACATACTGTACTGTACTCTCCAAGGGTCAAGGAACAAAAGGGACGTACACATAACAAGTAGCAAACTGTCCTTTCAAACCCCTTGAGCTCAGCCCAGGGGAGCTGTCTTTAAAGGGACGCTCTTAAGGTAACATTTGTGATTTCTCCTCCTTTTTAAAAATTTTATTCTGTTTTTTCTTTCTTTGTACTGCTGTGTGGATTATTGAAGCTGAATGTATCCTGTGACTTTTCATTTTCTTCTTACCTGTCCTTCATCTCGGGTTTGAAGTTGTCATCAGGGCTACCCGGATGCCAAAAACCCCTCTGTGTGCTCGGCGGCTGGGTTGGGCTTGCTGGGGTCCCATCTCGGGAGCCAGCCTGCGAGCAGCCGCAGTAAAAGGCCAGAGGCAGGTTGGACTGGGGGCTGAGCTACCAGCCCAACACGGTGCGGGACTGGGGGTTACTGGGAACCCTTTTTGCGGGGGTAAAGCACTGAGCTCTGTGGTCCAGCACCCAGTCCTTCAAAGGACAAGTATCTGTGTGGTTTCTTCTGAGTTGCTGGGGTTCGGTGCTCACCTGAAAGTTGCCACCAGCCTAATGAGCTCTTCTGTGTTTGTTTCCGCAGGACGTCGCGCTGTTGGAGTACCAGCATCATTCCAGGGACTTCGCTTCCCACCTCCCGCCCGGGTCTATCATGCAGCCGCAGCGGCGGAGGCCGTCCCTGCTCTCCGAGTTCCAGCCAGGCAATGAAAGGTACCGGCTGCCCGCCTGCCCCGCGCCGTGGCCGTGCCGCCTGCGCTGGCGAGTGTTTTGCCCAGCGCTGTGACGCGGAGGAGGGCTCTGGGGCCTGGGCAGTGTTTGGTTGTGTATTGCTACTGACTGTGCTCCGTCTCTGTGCCGCTCTTAGCCTCGTTGTGCTAATGCGAGTGGCCTTCTGGTTTCTTCCCTTGGACTGTCGTGCGTTTTAAAGAGATCTTAAAAACACCAAACAACAGAAACAACCCCGCTCTGTGAAGCTACGTGTCGCTGTGACTGGTTGCGTTGGCTTTCTTCAACGTAGGAAATAAAGCTGCGCGGTCGGTTTTGGTCTGTGGCTCCCGAGGCTGACGGGAGGAGTGAGAAGAGCTCACTTCCACCGTGCATCTCCGCTTCCTCTGCTGCTGCTCTTCCTCCCCGCATGCGTTGGTTTTGTTTCTTTCTGCATTCTCCTCACAACTTTCTCCGAGCTGCTTTTTTCCTGTTTGCGGCTCTCGCGGCTCTCCCCGTGTCGCCCGTTGCTCGCGTAGCCTCCCATGGGAGGCTGGCAGTGTTTTTGGGGGCTACTCAGGCAAGCGCCGTGCGGCTGGAAATGCTGTAGGTGCTTTAGCCACAGGGGCTGATCTGTTCTGAAGGCCATCACTCTCGCTCTCTGTTTTGTCGCAAAATGCTGCGCTCTCACAGTTTCTCTTCTGCATTTGATGCTTAGTGGTTTTAGAAAAAAAACTGGCCTGGAAGTGAAATAAGAGCCTTGCTACAGTAGATTTATGCAAAGCATTTTTTTATGCTTATTCCTTAACCGGGGTAAGAATAAAACCAGTGCAGTGTCACAGAGATTAATCTGTTTCTCTAAAATGATGGTTTTTAAGGGAGAGGAGAAAGGCCTTAGGGTGCTGGATGCATAAAGGCATAGGTGCAGAGAAGACCCTCTTTTTCTAGAGGGCTGGGGTTTGGCTTGGTGCTCAGCAGAACCCATGAGAATTCGGAGGCAAAAAGCAGCCCTCCGAAGTTAGTTTTGCATCTGCCTTCCTGGATGTGCCCTTCTGGGTTGTGCCTTTGGCCCCTGCATGCGCAGAGGGTAACGTCGCTTCTGACGACGAGCAATTTATTGCGGCAAGTTACATTGCCTTGGAATGGTTAACTTGGAAGTGGGTCAGATTCAGCTAAATTTGGGGGAGATGGGTAAAGAGGACCCAGCAACATGCTCCTGCCTGTTTTTGTTTTTCACACTGCTTATAGTTTGCAAAACAGAACCAGTTCTGCTCTCCTGTAAAGTGAAGGTTTCAAGGTCTGAATATGCTGTTTTAAAAAAATGTATCTTGTTTCTTCTCTATAACTAAAAAAACCAACTGCAAGCCTCGGTGTCTGCTGTACCGCATGCCTAATCTGGTGTGGTCATCTAAGCATCTCGCTTTGGCTTACAAATGTTTCAGACTCTCCAAACTTACTTTTGTGCTGACAATCATATGAATGTGGGTAAATGTTAATCGATGTTGTCAGGTCTAGCTACGCATCCAAATGCTTATCGTGGTCGTTTCACTTTCAACCTGAATGGTGAAGTTTTGGCGTGATAAAAAAAGAGACTTTTTTTTAACAGGCCCAACTTAACGTTTCAGCCGTTTTCCCTGTAACATCTGAAAAATTGAACTTTTGCAAAAATTATACTGGGTAATGAAACTAAAAATACCACTTAAGTTCAGCTCAGTTGGCATCTTGTGCCAGAAAGCTGGGATATAGACTCATTAAAAAAAATTGTTGGGCATCTGGGGATGCAGGATGGGGGGTCTGTGGAAATTTTCAACCCAACGTAATTAATTACTTGAAATTGTTCAAACTGGCAGGCGCTGAGGTGGTGTTACTCCATCTTGCAAAGCCAACTACTGTTTCTCTGTATCTTTAAGCACTACACTTAAAAATCTGTCCTGTGGGGGCTTTGCTTTTTCATCTCTGTGGTGTGAGGATCTGCTCTAAAACGCCACCTGATGTGCTGTAAATGGAGCCCGGTAGGTGTTTGGTTGCTCACCTCAGAGTTCCTCGGGTGCTCAAGGGCCAAGACCCTGGAGCTTCTGGCGCAGGTTGGGTTGGTCATTAATGTCCACCCCAAAAAATAGCTCTGGTGCGGAGCGAAGCCTGAACGAGAGACGGTGGTGAAAGCAGCCATCTCTGCCGCTGAGTCGCCTTGGCAGGTTCACGCCGGGCGCATCTGTAAGCGCTTTGGCGTTGTTCCTGGGCTGGATTGATGGTTTTGAGCAGAGGCAGCTGGTGCTCAGCGTGAGGGGCTGGGGAGGAGGGGGTGACCGAAGGCAAACAAATAATGTCCGCCAGGCGGGCCCAGGGGGTAAGTAGAGAGAAGCACAGGGGTGTGCTGCGTCTGAAAGGAAGACCTCACCTTGGTGCCCTGCCTGATGCCCCACCTGGCACGCACTGGTGGTGGGCGTAAGGCAGTCCTCCCCGTGACGCAAGTGTTGGCGAAGGGGAGCCCTTCCAAGCCCCCGTTGCTTTGGGTGTTCAGAGGAAGCAGCCTCGCCGCTGTTGGTTGCGGTGGCTGATGCTCTTCCAGGATCGCTCCCCTCCTTAAACAAAGGAATTCCCCAGGGCTCCGTTCTGGGGCCGGTCTT
>NW_010526575.1:0-1636 GCF_000687285.1 Phaethon lepturus
AGGAGGCTGCACGTTAATTTAAGAAATTGCTAATTATTTGTACGTTTTCTCACCTTATTTTAAACGGAATGAATTCTTTTTAAAAAGCGTGCCCGAGAACCCTGGTGCGAACCCACGCGACCAGAACGCTGATGGATGAAAAGAAAGAGCTGCCCTCTGAGTTCGCATAAAAGCGGCATCCGATAACTTACAGAATCGCTTAAACTTCCCTCAAAACCAAGGTCTTGACTGTGCTTGTTTGTAAAAGCTTGGATTTCTATAAAAACGATAATTAAGGCTTGAGATCTGTCCCTTAACGAGCATGGTACTCGCCCTGGAAACCCCCTCTGTACAAGACGGAAGAGGAAAGCCCCCTCCTCATCCCGGAGGTTACAACGTACGCTGTGCTTTCGGGAGGGGGAAGAAAAAAAACAAAACCACAAAAAAAAAAAAAAAAAAAAAAAGGCGTTTATTCCTCTGAAAAATGGAACCCCCGTCACTGTGATGGCAATGTGAAAGCGCAGGTAGCGTTTGTTACGTGTGTCTGTTCTTTTTAAAAAACCAAAAAAGCAGAAAAAAAGAGAATTACAGATTTGTAGTGTTCCTGTTCTTTGTATTTTTAGTTGCATATTATTTATACTGCGCAGTGTAGGCATGGATTGCATGTCGGTTTTCTATGCGGGCACCATGATGACATTATAACTGTGTATTATAAATCATTTTTACCTTTTTAAACAGAATCATTGTGTGGAATTTCTATACTGCAAAACAAAACACTACATTACGTACTATATTCATTTGTGTTATTTATTTTGTTATTTTGGGGAAGGGGAGGGGGCGGTTTTAACTGTGGTGTATATTGCCTTATGTGGGCTTGACCAATTTTATCAAAATAAAGGCCTAAAAGGGGTAAAACACGTTTACTGTTTTCTTCAGTAAATTGACTCGTGGCTGCCGTAGAGGCAGCTGGGGAGAACGGCGTAGCAGAAGGCGTGAAGGGAAGCGGCTCCGCGCGTAGAGGATCTGTAGAGAAAGACCCTGCAGCTGCGTCGTGTCTTAACTGCCGGAGCGAGGAGCGCTCGTCTGGAAGCGGTTTGAGTCTTGCACGACAATCTGACGTCGGTAATTGCGTAGCCGGTACGAAGAGCCTTGTCTGACCCTTGTCTGTACGCGTCCCGATGTAAAGAAACTCACTACGGGCGTCTCTTGGACCGGCCGGGAAAAGCTGCGCTCACGCGACCGCAGCCCAAACCATTCGGTGATTCCGACGTCGCCCGGCACGGGCAGCGCGGGCGCTTCGTAGAGGATCCCGTGGCTCTTCATCTGTCGCAGGTTTTCCGCTTTTGAAACGCGAAGCGTCCGAGCGCTGTGGATTTCCGAAGGTCGCAAGTAACGAGAGCGAAGAGAAAAGAGCAAGAACAGGTACCTGCAGCCCTTTCTTTCAGGTTAAGATGCGGCCCGGCCGCCGCGGCCCGTGGGTGGGGAACCGTCCCTGCGGTGCCGCTTCTGCGGGTCCCTGGTAGTTTGACTTCCCGTCTGCAGTTCGGTGTTCGGAGCAGAAGTAGATCCTTCCCCCTTCGCGTTTTGAACCCAGCGAATCTGTTCTGCCTCGACGCGTTTTTGTCTGGGAGCAGCGTCGCGGTGACGCGCTTTGCGC
>NW_010526576.1:0-9440 GCF_000687285.1 Phaethon lepturus
GGCCGGTTCCGTGTGGGCACAGCGCCACCTGCCGGCGGAACATCCGCACACCACACAACCCCCTCCGCGCCCGCGGAGGGAAGAGCAGCGTCCGGGGAGGCGGGGCGGGGGGGATAAAAAACCAACCCCAAGGTGTCACCTTCAGGAAAAACACAGCGAAACTCGACTCTAAAGGATAAAACGGGCGTCCACGTTGCTGCGCGGATTTAGGGGCTGTACGGCTGGCAGCTCCGGCATCGCTGAACCAGCTCTCAAAAGCTGAAGAGCAACCTGATTGATAAAAGTCCATTAGGCAACTCTGAATGAGGAGATTCCCGTATCGGGCCGTCTGGAGGTCTCCGCAGATTTGGTGCTTTAGCATGGCTGCGTGGCTTAGCATAGCTATGTGTTGGCTCGGAGCGCGAATAAAGGGTATACGCGGGGTACGCTGAGGGTGGCATTTGGCCTCCGAGAAGGAAAGATGTAAAAGCAAATCAGCTGGATCAGCAAAGACGTTAAGATAGTGCTGGTTTAGGAACTGAGACTCCAATTGACTAGCAGGGATGAATTTATGGAGTGGAATCAGAAATAAGGTAAATACCTGGATTTACATGCTTTTGTCATTTATAGTTGCTGCGTAAAGTACTGAGGAGACATCTTTAACTTCAGTGTTGGTTGATTTACTGTCTTCATCTTTGTTACTTTACTCCCCCTTGTTAAAACGTCTTTTTAGGACTCCAAGCAGTAACACAGTCCTTGCAGAAATACAGAATGACAAAAAAGTGGTTACTGCCCAAAAAAAGAATAAAACCTAAAAACTTCCCATATTTCTTCTGTCATTCTCCACCTGCAAAAAGAATGCTGTGAGAAAGACTTCCCTGTGCTTGAACTGATGATGAACTAACTTGGATTTCAGCAAATAAGAAATCAGGACATATTTAGGATAGATAATAACCTAGCGATATTTAGAGCTAATGATCACTGTAGATTTATCAGAATCATAGAATCTTTAAGGTTTTTCCAACCAAATTAAGGTTGGAAAAGACCTTTAAAATCATCAAGTCCAACCATCAACATAACACCACCATGCCCACTAAACCATGTTCCGAAGTGCCACATCTACACATTTTTTGAACACTTCCAGGGATGGTGACTCATCACCTCCCTGGGCAGCCTGTTCCAATGCTTGACCACCCTCTCGGTGAAGAAATTTTTCCTAATATCCAATCTAAACCTCCCCTGGCGCAACTTGAGGCCATTTCCTCTTGTCCTATCGCTGGTTACTTGGGAGAAAAGGCCAACACCCACCTCACCACAACCCCCTTTCAGGTAGTTGTAGAGAGCGATAAGGTCTCCCCTCAGCCTCCTCTTCTACAGACTAAACAACCCCAGTTCCATCAGCCGCTCCTCATAAGACTTGTTCTCCAGACCCCTCACCAGATTCGTTGCCCTTCTCTGGACACGCTCCAGCACCTCAATGTCCTTCTTGTAGTGAGGGGCCCAAAACTGAACACAGGATTCGAGGTGCAGCCTCACCAGTGCCGAGTACAGGGGCACGATCACTTCCCTACTCCTGCTGGCAAAAGAAAACAATGTTGGGGCTTGACCACATGTTTATCCACAGTGGAGTCCTGTTGCTGTATTAGTAGGTTGGCTCCTTTGGCAGCGGTGAAATGTAACTTTCTTCGGAAGGTATTAATTTCAAGTGTGGGAACAAACTGAATGCAGGGACTCAGTTTTTGATGTTACATGTAACGGTATTGTAGATCTCATCAAATGTAAACAGCTAACAAAGAATGGGGCATTTTTCAGCAGTAGGCCATCGCAGCCTTCTCTGGGAATGACTGTCTGGAAGTAAAGTTCTTCAGAAGAAAAAAAGAACTGAATTTGGACATGATTTTAAAATTATTTTTACCCTTCCTTTCTACATTTTCCTGCGTGCATATTCTCAACCATAATTATTTGTGCTGGTTATAAATACATATGACAGCCTATCCACGGATGAACCCAGTTGGGGTAATACTTTTGCAGGTTCCTTGCAGCACCAGAGAACGGCAGTATCATACCTGAAATAAATTGTGAGCAGAAAACTTGGTTAAAAAAATGTTAGTTGGGGCTTTAAAAATTATCTGGATTGGGCATGAAAACTAAAATTGTTGTGCCTGTGTTACCTCCAGTTGTTTCAGTTCAGTAGTTGGTCTCACAGACTCTCCAGAGAAAAACCAGCCATTGGGGTCCGCTCTGCTAACAGTCACAGAGAGACGAATAAAATGGTCACACACTCATTTGTATTTTTCACTTGAGAGGATGTAATATGGCATTTATCTTTTTCAGCAATTCAAGTGTTGTTGACAGTGGACTGACAGTCTGTATTAAATAAGTGAAGCACAGTTTAAAGAGAGATCAATGTTTTTACTATTAGACTGGTTGATAGAATTGGCAAAAAAAAACAACAAACTTTCAGATATGTAAGCCCTTCTTCTTCAGATATGAAGAAGGATATGTGGACCTAAAGGTGTCTCATTTTTCCTCTTGTTGCTAACATGAAAGGTACAACAAGTTATTGCCTCTCTCTACATCCTTGGCCTCACTTACATCCTTATCCATCGTGCTGTGGACTAAGCATCATCCACTTCCACCATCTGCTCAGTGCCTGGAGAGTGCACAGTGACACTGGTGCGTGACCAGACTTTCCTTTTGTTCCTTTGCTGGAAAATAGCTTTGGGATACTGATCACAGAGAAATTTAGCAGAAAAGCAATAGAGGAACAGAGCAATAAAGTGGTATTTGGCACATTCGGCAGAGAGACATTTTCCAGAAGCCTTTCCTCCTTTCTTCCTCACAGCACTGCTTCTCTTCACCAGTAATTTTCCCTGCTCCCTTGGCCTCCTTCCAGCCACTTTAAGCCACCACGGCTCTGACAGCCCTTTTCTGGGTGGCAGCACTAGCAGCGATAGCAGATGAAGTGCCTGGCGTGTACTTATTCCTATTTGGCATCTTCCTCTCACCTCCCCCCCCGCCCAACCCTGCTGGATGACCTCCGCTGCCGGCGTAAGGCAGCAACCAGAATTGTCCTCGACCTACCGATTCCTGGTATAATTCCCACTTTCTCTCCCCAACCTAACTCATCCTGCTGGGAAACAGGAACATGGTGGCAGTGGTCACCACCACTCCCTCCACTGCCCAGCACCGCAGGGCACCCACCCTCCAGGCCGTGGCCACGAAGCCGGGGTCACGCCGGAGGGAATGCTGTTTGCCTCACATGCAAGGCTAAGAAGATGCACAGCGTTTTGTAAGATAGAAGCCTAGGGAGGAATTTAGACGAAAAGAATGTGGGCAAGGGATCAGGAATTGCTACCCGAGATACATTACAACTTGAAAACAAAGGAGGATAGATAATAACCAGTGACGTGCTAAATGCAGTTTTTAAATGACCAGGGTGGTGTAAGTCCCCGCTACTAATACCGTCCTTCCACCTCTGTTCCCCTCCCACACACATATGCATGTGTACATACCTACGGCTAAAATCTCATCTGATTTACAGCTACGGCCTCTATCGAGAAGGATCTTCCCCCAAAAAGCTCGAGATCTGGTGCTCTGTATTTTTGAAAGAGCACGAGCTCCAAAACTCTATGTTACAAGAGTAAGTCACTTTGCCCTGGAATAATGTTATGAACTTGATACCCCAGATCCAGAAATGAGACCACAGTGAAATGAGGTGATGTGTTGTTTATGTGAAAGAGTATTTGTATTAGATACCCGATTTTTATTTTATTTTATAATCAGTCCTAATAGATCATTATCAAACTAAAGTAAACCTCTTAAATGCTCAATTTGTGCGCGTGCAAATGAAGCTACGCAGAAAGGCCTCGGGAGAGAATGAAGTTTATGAGATCGTAAGTGAGCTCTATTTATAAAACTCTTTGGAAATGAAACAAAGAGTTGTTCATGACTCGCTCTACACAGACCGTCATCCCGAACAAGCAGCCTGGGACACCATGCATTTGGGATTTCCTAGTTCAGAAGGATGAAAATACACAATTGTTTCAATACAAACAGGGCTTTTCTTGCAAATAGTCTGATTTTGAAATACACTGGAATAGAATATGCTCTAAGTGTAAAAGAATAGTGGATCAAGTTCAGTTTGTGTCAGGAAGTAAAATGTTGGTGAGAAAACCCACGTTGTATTTTAACAGGGCAGATTTGTGCCCCTTTTTTTAGGACATAATGTTTCATGGATATCCGAAATTATTGGGACTATTTTGCATTTTCCAGACTTGACTTCACTGTAGTTATCATGCACTAAGTAAGATACTATATATTTATAGCTCCCTGTGCTTATGTATGTGCATAATTTCTTCAGAGAGAATTTATGTTATAAATTAACTGTCTATCTGAAGACCAAAGATTCTTTTTAGAATCCCAGTAGGTGTGTGCTATGGTCGCTGTTTCCTTTGCTTTGTTTATACAGAGTGGATCATATGATATTTAAAAGAAATTAAATGTACCAAATTTTTATCTGTGGTCTTGAGCAGCAGCATGCAAACCCTTCTAGGCACTAATCTGTCTTTTTATGACCCACTCTTTCAGCCCTAGGAAATTACTTTTTACCTTACTTTATATTCATAAGCTGAGCAGCTCTAGACTGTCTCTATGACAGCAGGATCTGATGAGGGAAATTATCAAAATAAACCATTCCGGTGACACACTTATTTTTGTCTTTAGAGTTTGCACCTGTCGAACTGTTGGCAAAAATTCAGTTGTGACTCAAACTAGAAAAAAACGTATGCCACAAATGCAGGTTGTTGGGATTGGTATCAGGGAGTTGGAACAGAAACTACTGCTATTTAACCTTAGGAAGTTTACCTCAGCCTAGATAAAATACCCTTTAGCCTCCTATTTAGTTTTCATAGGTCTGTCTTTATTAGTAGGCATGGTCTTTGAAAAGATCTTTAAAATATATGTATGAATCGATACGTGCTCAAACACATGTACATATGTACAAATATGAACAGCTTGAATCATAGGTTAAAATGGTTGAAAATGTCTGGTTTTGTTTCTTCTTCTCAAGGAGCAAAGCACAGTCTCTGGGGAGGAAATTTTAAATCATCTTGTAGTTATAATATATATAATATAACTTATAGTTATTACAAGTGAATCATCAAAAAATGTTGTTTCAACTATTTTGAAGTTGTAAGTTCAACTGCATTGGTCAAATAAATGCAGATTTAACCACGAGTGTTCAGCGAAACTCACTGCAGAGGGCTGTCCCACAGCCGGAGTTTAAAGCCTCACTTGTGAACACCGGCAACGTTTGGGGCTTTCCCCACTCTCCTTCCCAACATGTCAGGACTTTGCACTTGGGATTTCTCCCAGACGTGCTCAATAGTTGTCTGGATCCAGGAGCAAATCGGTTTATGGCGAGATCTTACAGGCATGGGTGCAATTTCAGGCTGGCTTCCCAAAAATGCAGGCACACTGAACATGAAGCAAGAGATCTGTTGCAGGATAAATGAAGCTTTCTTAATATCCTAAAGAAGATTTTTTTTCAATTCAGTAAACAAAGTGAAACCACCCTCATTACAGGCTGAATTTATTTTTCTGTAAAAAATGAAAACCTTTTCAGCTGGGGTGTTAAATTGCATCTTATGTCTGAAAATTGCACTTTCTGGCTTAGAAAAGCATTTTTTTTCCCTCTCACTGGCTGGCATGTTCCACCATGCAAACAGCCTGAGCTAATATTTAATTAGGTAAATAGAACATTAGTGTTAGAGCAAGAGGGGCTGGTCAAGCACTCAAGACAACCTCTTAGACACTCTGACCAGAAAGGAAATACCACTACATGTGGGCGAATGAAAAATGAGATGGTTTATACACAATGTTATTTATTGTTCTGTTTGAAGTTTGGATAACAATTGCAAACCATGCATGTGTATACATGTGCGTGCACTTAAAATAAATAGTAAATGAAATCTGGATACAAACACCACTGCTGATCTCTTTCTATATATATAGGGGACCTAGCCAAAACACAGTCCTCAGGTTTTCCAGACCCAGATTGAGATCCAAATGCTGTGGCTCATGCCCACCCCTACTTCTTTTCAAGGAACTCATTCATCAGTGGTGTGGACATTTCCCTGGACTTTACTGTAGCTGTCAGAGATTTTTTGGCATTTTGTAATACGATTAATTGCAGTGCATGTGAGCCCCAAGGAATGAAGACACTTCTCTGCTTTAAAATTAGTGGCTGTGACTGCCAAAGTGACATGCAGAAATATTCTGGAGGGCAGATAGACAGCTCGATGAGAGTTTCCAAGGCCACACAACAGAGTGCTGATTTTTTCAACTTAACGAATATGGTTTTCCAAAATACTTGTCTTCTTTTTATTCCTACTGGGCACTGCAGCTAAAAGAAGTAGAGCGAGCAATTCTTGGACTTAACGACTTGATTTCCCCTCTGATGAGCTCTCATCTCTCTCTTACTGCACAGCACAAGTATTTTCTTGACTGTTTTGAATATTGGCTCCTTGGCTAATAAAATTTTACAAGTGATTTTGAAAACAAACAATACTATATTATCCCTTTTTTTTAACTCATGAAATAAATATTCCATCAAAGAGACTTTTATGTTTCACAGTGGCAGTTCTCAAATGACCAGCATGGTATCATGTTCAAAACAGGGCACGGTCCATTTTTACAGTAGATTTACTCAATCACAGTTACTAATCGGATTAGTACTGCTTTTATGTCTGACAAATTTTTAAAAGTTGGGGGTCATTAAAGCACTTGCACATAGAGAGCCTGTGGTGCTGGGCTGTGTTTTTCCAGTTAACCATTTCTGCTTTGAAACAAATCAGATTTTTTTTTTTTTTTTAATGCTTGTAGAAGCTAAGCTGCTTTTTTAAGTTGCAGTGCCACCAAGCATTTAAACCTACTGCTTGACTAAGCAAAGCACATGCTTTGTATGGAGATAAGAAAGAACATCCTTTTACAAGGTAGGAACGGCTGAGTGCTAGGGAGGGACTCATGCATGCTACTATCTAAAAGGAAAACATGTACTTATGCCTTGCTCTTCCTCCTTGACCATATGCAAGGTCTAAGTCTTACTATCTGAATCACAGCTTTTGCCCTGCCAAAAAGGACTTGGGGGGACTGGTGGATGAAAAGCTGGACATGACCCGGCAATGTGCACTCGCAGCCCAGAAGGCCAACCACATCCTGAGCTACATCCAAAGCAGCGTGGCCAGCAGGTCAAGTGAGGGGATTCTGCCCCTCTGCTCTGCTCTGGTGAGACCCCACCTGGAGTCCTGCGTCCAGCTCTAGAGCCCTCAGCACAGCAAAGACAGAGACCTGTTGGAGCGGGTCCAGAGGAGGGACACAGAAATGATTCGAGGGCTGGAACACCTCTCCTGTGAGGACAGGCTGAGAGAGTTGGGGTTGTTCAGCCTGGAGAAGAGAAGACTCCAGGAAGACCTTATTGCAGCCTTCCAGTACTGAAAGGGGACCTATAAGAAAGATTGGGACAGGCTTTTGAGCAGGGCCTGTTGCGATAGGACAAGGGGTAATGGTTTTAAACTAAAAGAGGGGAGATTCAGACTAGATATAAGGAAGAAATTTTTCATAGTGAAGGTAATAGAACACTGGCACAGGTTGCCCTGAGAGGTGGTAGATGCCCCATCCCTGGGAACATTCAAGGTCAGGTTGGACGGAGCTCTGAGCAACCTGATCTAGTTGAAGATGTCCCTGCTCATTGCAGGGGGGTTGGATGAAAGAACTTTAAAGGTCCCTTCCAACCCAAAGTATGCTACGATTCTATGATCTATATTATTCCTTCACAACTGCTGTCAAAAATTCTAATAAAAATATTAGGGTTAGAATTAGTTGTCATGAGATTGCAAATGATTTCACTAAGTAAGTAGTTAAGTGGAAACTAGATGCACCTCCAAAGGGAGAATTTGGCCACCAGAAGGTTAAGTTTTGATCAGGGGACTGAACTGCAGTGAAGTCAGGGGGTTATGCCAGATCTTGTAGAAATACAATACAGGCCTTGTTTGGATGCTAGGTGTGTATCTTCTTCTACTTCAGCTGTTCTTATAAACTGCACAGGAAAACAACTGGAAACTTTTTACTTATGAAACTCGTATAGAAGGGTCCAATATCCTCTATGAGAAAGTTGGCTTAAAGCTCAAGCAGAAGTAGTCCTGTGTCAAAGAAGAAACAGACAAAGTAGACAAAAAGTGTAGAAAAAGAAGCCTGATCCTTCATTTCTACTGGAAATTCCCTCCTGGACCTGGAGGAGGGAGCAGACCGCCTGCAATAACCGTTCCAATAGCTATTGCAGCGTTAAAACTGTAGAAGTGGTTCTTACTGACTCATTGCTGAATAGGCAGAAATAGGACATAAAATTGGTAAAGAACATACAAGACATTCCAGGTGTCATGCAGCACCAAAAGCAACTAACAGTGTCTGTCTTTTCTTGAAAGTCAAGTCTATTTTAGTTTTAAAAGTCTGTTATCAAAAAGCTGTCTTGCCAATATCGCCACAGACATTGATATCTGCAAAAGGGATCCACTCCTGCCTCCCTTAAATACATGCAAGCAAGCAGCTTTCATACAGCCATTGAAATGCTTTTATTTGTTCTAGTTTAGTAAGTCTGGAGAGTATAAGCAAAGATTAGATTTATTAATGGATACAGAAAAATAAGATACTTAATTTTTTTTAACATGAAGTGATTATGTCAAAGGAATTTCAGCAGAAACGGATGTACTAGAATATGAAATAACTAAAACAAAAATTGAATGAAATATAGTCTATGTTTGTACATACTCTCTATAAATACTAACTTTATGAGAAAGCAAATAGGTTAGAATCAGCCAAGCACAAGTCACAAAATGATAAAATTAAATTTACACACTGAAGCTTAGCCTCTGTCTCCTGGGTATGTGCATTGCTGTGAGGTCCTTGATATTAATATCAGATGTCATTTTCCCAACAATAAAATGCAACAGTACACATCTCTTTTAAAAAACTTAATTCACATATGTAAGTATGTGTACAATGGAGTCTTGCTGCCTGTGCATCAACTCACTTCTTTGGAGGGGAAAAACAAAATAAAGGTAAAACGCAAAATTTGAATTCTCCTCTGCAAGACTGCAAAACTCTGTTATCTGTAAAGTAACAATAGTATGTAAATATAAATCTAGCTTGCTATTCATTAACAGAGCTATTAGTGAGTCTGAGGAGGAGATTATTAATGCAATTCTTTCTCCTTTTCTTGGTCACGGAGCAGTTTCATCTCTTCTTAGTGGAAAGCAAGAGAGGAGTCTTTCCTTTGCTCTACCCAAAATCATTAACTCCTCAAGAGTCTTAGACTGAACACCATCTGATACCTACAGAAATTGTGCAACTAATTCCTCAGCACTTCACAAATTAGGTTCATGAAAGGCAGGTCCTGCCTGACC
>NW_010526577.1:0-21210 GCF_000687285.1 Phaethon lepturus
GGTTGGACTTGATGGTCTTAAAGGTTTTTTCTAATGTTAATGATTCTGTGATTCTGTGGTCATGTTGGAAAGCTCAGGTCTTCAGCAAAAGGCAGTAATAGAGCTAGATAAAATATACCTGCAAATCTACAGCTGATTTAGGAATTGCATTAGGCTGTCTAGAATCTTAGCCAAAAAACAGCCTTCCTTTCTAATCCTGGTTCAGGAAAGAGCAATACTCATTTCTGTAAGACCCCTAACAACCTCACGTATGATATCCTTGATCACTGTCTTGTGCAGTTTCTTATTCTCACCTAACATTTTTCTGCCTGACTCACCATTTTGACTGAGCAAATGTTTAAATAACTCTGGCCAGCCATTCTTATCTCTCTTGGGAGTGATTTTGTTTTTTTCAAAGACCTATTTTTCAAAGGTTGTGTTGCTTGGGGAGTTCTGTGCAATACACTCACAGTTCTCCTGCTACTGATCAACTGTTGTATTCTTACAGTGGCAAATAGCTGTTGTGAGAGGCAAGGGATAGATTTATGTGTTTTGGAGTATTTTCTGCAACGTATTTTTGTACACTGACAATTTATCAACAGGAAATGCCAAGTGGAGAAGGCTCCAGAGGATCCTACACATTTCAAAACATGCGATGCCATGCTAAAGAAACCATGGCTGCCACGGGTACAGGAAGAGTGCTTTATAAAACCTGCAGGATAAAACTTGGGTATCTGTACTAAATTGTTTTCATTTACTATTTAGTACACAGTGGGAATCCATTGCTTTTTGCCATGAAACACTGGAAAGGGAGACAAACTGAGTTATAGCATTTTGATTACAGTCACCCTTATATTTTTAAAATCTTTTATCTATATGTAGAAATAGTATCAAAGCAAAGAGGAAATTTCATAACACTGCTTAATATCATGCTCAGTTGTTGGTACTGTCTGCTTTACAAAACAAGGACAAGTTGGCACCATCTCTTTACAAAACATTTTCTGGAGCAAGAAGGCTCTAGAGTAGAGTTGTGAATTCATTTCAGTTCCAAAGCTAATACCTTCTGTTCACATGGTGGAGCACTACAGGCTTGATTTTCCTCTTTGGGAAGATTTCTACGAATTTTGCTTTTGCCATATCTATTCAGAATAGAGAGTAAAGTGACGCTTTAGATTATGCCATTCCATTCTCTAATGCTAATGCCAACTCCCCAGCATAACCTAAGCCTTTTGTTGACCTTTATGTTAATGCTAATCACTAAATAAATAAAGGAATGGATGAAACATTTTTCAGGATGTTGTTTTCCCCACCATACTTCTGCGAAAATCCTCCTGCTCAAACTCCTAACTATGCAGCTACCTGAGCCGAAGACCTCAGCACTACTTTTTCAGACACTGGTTCTGGCTTTTTTATCATTTGCTGATACAGCAAGGGATGGGGGTGAGAGATGGGAGCCATGGGACAGCAGAGTGCAGAGAGCTCTATTTTGAAGGTAAACTTTCTCGGCCATCCTTTCTCATTCAGCTAAACACAGACAGTAAAACATTTCATAAAGAAAAAAACAACTTGAAGTGAAGAAAGAAAACTAACTTAAACTAGAATTACTTTTTTAACAGAAGTTGATCCTATGTTTTCATATTCCTATTTAGATTATATTCTACTTACAGATGTCTAGATAATAGAGATTTAATTTGTTAACAGAGATGGATAAAAAAGCAATTGTTTTGTATTTAGTTTTTATTGTTGCATCTTCTGAGAGATTTCTTTGCTCAGAAACCATCTTTCACTTTAATGAAAAATGTAGTTCATTTCTTAAAATTTTAAAATATAGTCTAGTATTTGTATTGTGTTCTGGCACGCTCTAGGTACATTATTATATTATTTATATATATGTTCTGTTGATCATTTATGAAATACATTTTGCTGATCCTCTGATACGCTTTTATCATTTGACTCTATGAATGCAGTTGTCAGTAAGACTGTCTGGGTGTATCAAGACTACGAAGAAATTGAGAAGTTGCCCACATCTGCTATCAGAGTATTGCATCGCCCCTTGCAAAGGTGAGAAAAATATTCTTGCTTGATGCTTATAATCCACTTTAGAGAAACACACCTCCCACCCTCACAAAACTGAGAATCTGCTGGAGAGAAGATTGCCTTTTTTTTAAAGTGCTGTTGTTGGTCTGGGTCTAAGCTATGCCTTGTTGTCTGGGCTGAGGCTCACTCACCATTTGCTTTGTTTGCTTCCAGTATCATTTTAAAATGTCGTAATTTTCTCCCTGGAAGTAGGTAAAAACCATCGAATGCCATCCAAAGTGACTCTGAAACTGCAGGCCAATTTCAGCAAGTCCATAACTAAACTCCAGCTGGGTATCTTCCTACTGTCTGCCAGAACTCTCCTTCTCATCTGCCATGCAGGTGTTTGGTTTGCTCACCTCCATGATAATGAATCAGACACCCGGTGAGCCTTTAGCTTGCTGCCCCATCATGCATAGCTCATGTGTCAGAAGATATTGAATCTGAAAAAAACAAAAATCATTTGGTGATTGCCTACTGCTGCATATTCAACGGAAAAGCCAACCCTGAGAAAATGAGCTGTATTGCTGACATTAGAAAATGTGCGTTTACTTATCTTCTTGTAACATATTTTCACTCAGCCTTGCATAAAAATTCATTTGTGGCACTGATGTGGAAAATAATATAGAAGTTTCCTATATACTAAAAGTCATGCTGTGGAAAATATACTGTCTTTCCAGGAATTTGTTTCAGGTCTGTAATACTGGCCAGGCTGAGTAGTGAAAGCATTTTATCTCCAGCCTTATCTCCACGACATTGGTTCACAACTTGCCTCAGCTGGAGAACCTGGGAACTTGATGAGAAATAATTTATGCCAGCAAAGCATCTTGTGTGATAAAGCATCTTGACCCTGTTTATTCCTAGCTCTTTTCACAAAGGAATTTAGTGTAAATCACTTACTGTTCTTCCCTTAGCTCAGTGTTGTTCAACAGCTATTTATGGCACAACTTTGCAATGTGTTGAGTATCCTTGGGGGGGATCACAAGGCTCAGTTATTGACGGAATGTACCAGTGTCTCTGCAAGTGACCTCTGTAAGGATTATTTGATATGGACCAATCTGTGGGATGACACAACTGGAACGCTGAGTGAATGCAAGAAGTCATGTACTAAACAGGGTGCAGGTATGTTTAAGTAAGATTGCTTACGTGTAGATAAGATTGCTTAGATGTAAAAACAGACAAGATAACAGAATTAATAAAAGATAATTCATAGTATAAAAAAAAATCAGTAGGGATGTGCTGCAAGGAACAGAAATTACAGGGAAGTGAGGAGATTTGGGAAAAATACTCTGAATTGCAATTACTTTCCAACATTTGAAAGATGCTTTGTTCTAGTATGAATATATATGCAAAGTCAGCTTTTGAAAATACACTATATCTGCTTGTCCTTCTTTCATCTGGATCTAATTCACCGATTTCAGACTAGTTACTGCTCATTTATAATAGTGTTGGTGAGAAAAGGTTCTGATCCAACATCAATGTGTAGTGAAAAATGAGGGTGGTGAAACACTGCAACAGGTTGCCCCAAGAGGTGGTAGATGCCCCATCCCTGGGAACATTCAAGGTCAGCTTGGACTGGGCTCTGAGCAACCTGATCTAGGTGAAAATGCCCTTGCTCATTGCAGGGGAGTTGGACAAGATGAGCTTTAAAGGTCCCTTCCAACCCACACTATCCTATGATTCTATGACTACTCACATTACAAAGCATGACATTACTCACCATTTAAAGTTTTCTCAGAGACATCTGTGAAAATACACCTAGGAAGCAGTAAGGTAGCCAAGTATGCATTTCCAGACTGCATAAGGTGGATCTGTACACAGGCTGGTACTTGGAATGACGTATGATGTGCTGTTTCATTAACTTGAAAATAAGTAAAGTGGTCATTGAGTTTGAGTGTATCATATAAGAGAAAAACTTGAGGAGAAAAAGGATTATGGGATGTAGAACAAAGGACACAAAATGACTTACCCTTATCTGAAAGGAGTAGGTACTACCAAACATCATATAAAGTCATAAAGTGAATGTAGGAGAAATAATGTCCCAGTGTGCTGGTTTTGGCTGGGATAGTATTTTTTGTAGTAGCTAGTATGGGCTTATGTTTTGTATTTGTGCTGGAAACAATGTTGACAATACAGGGATGTTTTCATTACTGCTGAGCAGGGCTTAAACAGAGTCAAGGCCTTTTCTGCTTCTCACCCCACCAGGGAGGAAGCTGGGGGTGCACAAGAAGCTGGGAGGGGACACAGCCAGGACAGCTGACCCCAACTGACCAAAGGGATATTCCATACCAGAGGATGTCATACTCAGCATATAAAGCTGGGGGAAGAAGAAGGAAGGAGGGGATGTTTGGGGTTATGGCATGTGTGTTCCCAAGTAACTGTCAGGAATGACAGAGCCCTGCTTCCCTGGAGACGGCTGAACACCTGCCTGCCCATGGGAAGCGGTGAATGAACTCGTTTGGCTTTGCTTGTATGCATGGCTTTTGCTTTACTTATTAAACTCTTTATCTCAACCCATGAGTTTTCTCACTTTTACTCTTCCAATTCTCTCCCCCAGCTGGAGTAAGTCAGCAGCTGTGTGGTGCTGAGTTTCCAGCTGGGGTTAAACCATGAGACCTGCAGACAAAAGGAACTGCTTGATTGAGATATGGAAGGACTGCTCAACAATGATCTGATTTTAGTTCCTGTAGTCTTTCAGATTAGCTTGGAGTAAGCACAGAAAATAGCAGGGCAGGATTCTCCTCACTCAGTACATGGGCTAGGTAAGATAACTCATTTCATGCTGATTTCTACACTTTTCTCTTAACAAATGTATCAGTTTTTGTCATGGATCTACACACCTTGTTCTCGCTTAGGTCTTGTTACTCATTCACTGTCTTTATGCAGCTATAATGCCAGTTTACCCAGTTATCCAGGCACTTTTTGCCAAGTGCATGAAAATTTCCAGTTGGCACACACCAACTTCTGTTGCCTTTGACTGGTCTTTATGGTACAGACATGGCCAAGAGAACAAGTCTGATGAGCAATTTTATCCACCAAACCACATCTAATATCCATACAGTTTTTAGGTGGCTCTAAATTACTTTGTGCAACTGGTCTGGTAATGCTTGAATCATGAGGCTAAGGACTGCTGGGGGAAAAGGTGCTGCTTGTTTTGAATTTAAGGAGTAACAGATTATAAAGCAAGAGGAAAAAAAAAATCATGGTCAAGATCTTCATACTGCCTAACTCTATCTTCCTAACCATGAAGAAATATCACATAGACTTTGTATGACAGCAGTGATGGGGAGGGAGGGAGGGGGAGAGAGAGACAGAAAAGATCCTTCAACTGAGTCATTTAGAGAAAGGAGGGAAACTTTCCTCTTTGGCACTTTAAGCAACCTGCATTAACCTGCTGAGTAGACTGATAGCAAGCGAAGGTATTTGGCACTGCTATGCTCAGGTCTCCTTACAGTACCTCAGTAGCAACGTTCTGGAATCAAAGTACTTGACCTGCTCATCTACCCAGGAGCTAAAGCTGAGTATCCAACCTCTTGTACCCCCAGGGACGGCTGACAACAAAAGTATTGCTCCCAGCACAAGATATAACTTACCCGAAAGGTCAAAGGGATGAAACTGCTTAAACTGCAATGATGTGATTTGATGAAACTGCAGTGTTGCTATGGAGAATTTTTTTTTTTAAGAGCACATCGGGCCTGGCACGGACAGAGAACCCAGTGAAGTAAGAGTCCATTCTAGAAATGATAATGGCAGGTCTGGGAAGACTTTTTCCACTCACAAGCCTCACACTTTGCATGAAGGCTATGGTTCGTTAGAGTGTACTAAAACTCTTCCACAAATACCTAAAGAAATGAATCTTTTCTGTAGATGGGATTTTCTGCTCATGCTAATTGCCTTGGTAAATATGTGAGACAAAAAACAGAATTTGTGTCAGTCTCTATTGCTTCTTCCTCTCCAAATACCACCCTTGCAATTTCTTGCAAAAGACAATGAGACCATGGAGGGATACATATGAAAATTTGCCCATCTCTTTCATGATCAGCAGAGCTCTCTACAGTTGCATGTTGTCGTGTTCCAAAAACTGGGCAAATAATAATCTGAAATGTAATGAAATGAAATAGCTGATTTACAGAATAGTCATGCATGTTGCTCACCTGTTCTGTTACTCACAAGAAACAGGCATTTATTGGCATCAAAGAGTAAGCAGAAAGAGGAAAGTTTTGTATTTTGACATGCCTGATTCTTCCAACAAATCAGTATCATTGTCTTCTCCTATGAATCCATTCCAGAAACAATATGTTCTTAAATACTAAAGTGAATATGTAAGCTAAATAAATAATGAATACATAAAGTTTTCCCAAGCCAGCCCAGAACTATGTGTTTTAAAAGCTAGTGCTGACAGAGGATGCACAATGCTGTGAGGCATTCGGTAACTTCCCTTTATTCTTACACTCACACTATGTTCATCTGGAAACCTACTGTAATGGGCAAAGTCTACTGTGCTGACTCAAGTTAAATTCACAGTTGCCTCTTGATATATCACAGTATGTCATTCAGTAATCCCACTGAGGAAAGTGTAATTACCATGCAACATCTTGTGCTGTCTTAGGATTTCTCACTAGGTAAGTAAGAAATAAATTCCTGTCAGTACTGCAGGAACACTGCTGTAGAGATGTAGGAACAGACCAGCTGGGCCACAAGCCACGATGCTGTGTTGAAATTACTGGTCACAGGGGATATATTCTTTTTTAGCGGCAGCCTGAATGCCTTTTCTTTCCATCTGGGTGTGCAGAAACTTGCCCACTGTCCAAATGAACACTCATTCAATGCACTTAATTCTCATGATATCCCTGTGAGGTAGGAATAACAACAGAGGAGGAACTGAGAGCCAGAGGAATTGCTGTGTGTCCAGACTCACGAAAAAAAACACAACACTCAAACAAAAAAATCTGTGTAAGGAACAGAAATCGACCCTATGGTTCTACCTAGGTCCTTGCCCCTGAGACTGCAATGTTTTCTTCTATAATGCAGCAATGTATAATTATAGGCACCGATCTCCTACTGAACACAGAATGAAATCTAAGGCTTCTGCACTGGTTGCCAAAATGCTTTCTGAGCCTGTCTCAAGCCAGGTAAATCACTGCCTTTTCCTTTGGAATTGGGACCTCCTCTCGCGGCTTTTTTCTGTTGCTGCAATGACAACACGATCACTGGGAGGGAGAAGCATTAACACCCATGTACTTTCCCAACTTCAGCACAAAATTCAAAGCTCATATTGTGGACCAATCCCGATTTCTTAATTTAAAGACAAACATACAAATAAAATCAAAGGTAGGTGATCACTCGTGCCTACAGAGAACAGAAGAGATTCTCACTTGTGACTTTTAAAGCTTGTATGCATTCTTATAATGTAGTTGTGGGTGTGAATAATAAAAAAGAAAATGCATAGGTAGTTGTTCACATTCATTTTGTTTCCACTTGAGCTGGCTCAGTGTAGACTAAGAAGACTGAGATCTCAGATTACTGTCAGAAAGACTGATAGCTTCTTATACCAACATTTAAACGTTAGGATGGATGAATATAGCAGCAGGAAAATTGTAAAAAAAGCTGCAAGGAAAACCAAGTTGTCTGCAAGCCAAGACTCTGCAATGACAACAAATATATTCCTGGGAGGATAATGGGCTTCTTGTTTTTTCTCACTTGCTCATTTTTATTTGTTTGCATTTTGCTTTTGAGATGTTCTCAGAAGCTTTAGCATAGAAATTAAGCATTTTGAAAAGCTTTTCCTTGATGTCTGTGTATGTTCAGGACAGTTCAGTTTGTCTTGAGTTTACAAATGTTACAGGCAGTGTTTTTGCAAGAAAATGAAATTACTGCAGGAAAGTTTAACCAGCTTGAATAAAATTGGTTTGATTCATTGCTGACGCATCCTCACTGATTTCAGTGGAACCTAACCAAAGGACAATGTAGGTTGAGCTCTTCTATACTCCAGGTACTCCAGAAGAGCCCTTTGGAGCCAATATTCAGTGGAGGAACGGCTTAGAAATGGGAATAACATTTTCCCTATGTAGATTTCAAATATATCTATTTTTCTTCTACAGAATTTCTATAAAAGATGACTCAAGAGCACATGGATGTAGCTAAATATTAGTTAATTAAAGTATTTCAACCAAAGTGTATTGGTTCCAAATTGGGTTTCGTTTGCTATTGCCTAAAGTTTGTCCAGCTTCCTGCTCCAGAGTGCTTGAATGTTGCAATATGTTATGGTGAACATTTCTGTAACTGGAAGGTATGTGAAATACCAACTTTCGTTTACTTGGACTAAGAAGTGCAAAATTATGCATCGTAATGAGTCTATTGGATTCATAATATTTTAAGTACAGACCTCTGTATTTTTTAATCCCTTTCCACAATATTGTGCTGAAGTCTCCTTCCCTGTTAGTGTCTTGAATGAGAAAAAAACCCCACAACAACTAAGGAACACCTGCTTTAGTTCAAGTACCCTCTATCCCAACAAACATCCTTGGAAATATAAATCTGAAACTTATATAAAATGTCGACTGCATTGTTAGAGGTTCTGTGTAGTCCTATAAAAATTAATCTAAACCACAGTATTCCTGTTTTAAATATGGTGAAAAGAATTAGCCATCTGTCATGACAACAGCTTGACTTGACGGGCCCTGCAGAGCAGCAGTGAGATCAGTGGGGTCCCTGCTGAGCCAGTAGTCCTCTCCTCCAGAGTCAGGTGCTGACACTGTTCCTTGGAACAACAGGTTGTTGTCAGCAGCTCCTCTTGTACTTGTTCTCTATGATCTGGAGCACCAGTGTTGCCTGCGTTTCTGAATACAAACTGTGCAAAAGTCATTGAAACCATCAGGTTCTTCAATAAACCCATGCAATAAGCTTGCCTGAATAATACATGTCTGCATCATCTGCAGCTTAATATTTAATGTTTTTTTTTAAAAAAGTATTTGCTTTCCAATAAAACAGTAGCTTCATAGCTATCCTGCTGTGGGAGGAGGGTAGGTATAAGCAGAAGTATTACCTCAAGAGAAAAAGTGACTTGTAAACCAACAACAACAACAAAAAAAAGTCCATTTTCTCTTTCTTTTTGAGAACACCACCCCACCCCTTTTAAATTGGACAACTTAATGATGGGTGTTCCTGGCTGGTCCTTTGTTCTGTGTTACCCTCTGAGAGAATGAGGCAGTTCAGGAGTTGACCTGTTATTTTGTTTCTGGCTTCTGCAGATGTGAAAAGCAAACACCTGACACTGAGGACACTGGTGGCTGCTCTGCTGCTCTTTGCCAGTGCTGCACTCTTAATGATGAGCTGAAGAATTAACATTAAAACCGCTTAAAAAGTAATTTATGGTATGTATTTAATGTCTGTTCTTTGACTAACTGGAATGCTTACAGGTACTTTGAAGGCACTAAAATAAAATAAATTATAATCCATGGTGTTTCTTAGTGGGCAGTGTAACAATACCGTACCCATGTCACACTACAAAATGTCCAGAGAGTAACAGTGACGGTGTAGTATCACGTTATTCCTGAGAATGGTCTTGACTCATGCTGTTTGTGTCTCCTCTTGCCTCTTCCTCTTCTAGGAGCTAGAGCGGTATCACTTACAAAGCACCCCTGTTCCAGTTAAAAGACCAAGATCAAACCCAGAGAAGGTCAGTGGTTGGACGTAGGCCACACTTCTCTATTTTGTCTCTGGCAGGAGTATTTCCCTGGTGCCATCTAAAGTGCAGAACAGTGTAAACTGCATTTAGGATTATAGGGTTCTGGCAAGTGAACAGTGAAAGATTTGTGTTATGGTCTGTTTTCAGTATTGGCGTGATGAAATGTCTATTGGGATAAGACACTCCAGAATGAGGCAGAATTTTTAGCTTCATATTTGAAATTGGCTCACTGAACTGAACTAGTGCAATAATTTCCTCAAAGAGCAACTTTCTCTGATAGACCATGTCATATCGGTGAGAAGAGCCAGGATGACTGCTGTGAGTTGAATGGTTACTATTTTGTTATGTTTGTCTCTAGATTTTCCTGAAGTTTGATAGCCCTTCTCATCATCTGCTTTGTGCTTACTCCATGTTTCTACCAGGAATAACTAAAATGTGTTATCTGGAATATAAATATTCCTTAAGATCTCAGAAATTCACAACACTAGTGTGCTTCTAGAAAACAAACTCATTTCTCTTGACAGTGGGAACTGAAAAGGATTAATTTCCAACTGACACCACAATGACACTGCATTTGCTCCCTATTAGTTTAGGAATCCATGGAGCATTTAACAAGCTGTGAAGTCTGTCATTGCAGTTTGTCGTTGCATCATGTTATTGATGTTCTGCAGCTTACTTTTTTTCCCCCAGCTGGTCCTGGCATGGCAGATAAAATAAACCTAGAAGTTACAAGGGGCTGTTAATCCCATGTTTTGCTTCCTTCATAGGAAGCCAGTGGCAAAGCTGCACTGTCTATGAAATGCAATATATGTATGAAGGCTCTGAATATCATTCATTTCTCTCTTTGACCAGCATATTGGTACTCAGAGCAAATGTTTTACAAAACAGTTGGTTAAAGAAAGGATACATCATCATGGAAGAAAAGAGGGTGGGAGGGTATCATTCCAGGCTTGGTTATTCTCTCATGTTGAAGAGTAATGACACAGAAAACTATAAAGGAACAAAAGTTTAAAACTGATGTAAACCAGAGAGCTGGACTGCTCCTGCAAACTGTTGAGCTTGTAAAGCCAATATGCACTTAATCTTACTGGTGTGAGAAATTTTATCTATGAGCATACTCATTGAAACCAATGGGACTATCAGCATCTAGTCTGCTTGGATGGGACCAGAGTCCTCAGTGCTTTGTAGGAATTAGTACTGCCTAGAAGTTCCTGAGATACAAAAGCATGAACAGATCTACCTGCAGCAGACTGCTACTCATTTTACTTCAGCTACGCTTAAGAGTCTCTTCATCTTAAAAATATGCTGGGGAATTAAATGCAGCCCTCTTTTAATATGATTAACATCCTGAACAATATTTAGGCACCGTGTATCTGTTGCAACAGTTTTAACCTTGCTGTCTCTTCAGTTCTTTCTATAGGCAATTAAAAAAGACATGACTGCAATTCTTCCATTTCAGCCAAATGGATTGATGAATTTTAATGGAGAACATTTATTCCAACCTTTAATTAAGTTTGGCAGTCTGAAATCATTAATCCTTGCTTTGAAACTATGCACTCTACCATGAGCATTTAAAACCTTATAACTCAATCTTGCTATAGGGTGGATGTCTGTGTGATAATGCAGCCTTCTAGAAGCTGCCTTTGTGCCTTTTAAATTACCTTTGTTCACGACATAACACAAACCATTAAAGATTTGTCCCAGCAGAGGATGAAGCAAACCTCAGTGTGACACTGCTTCGGCCAAAAGCAACTTTTTAATCTTGAAAGGACATTGTAGAGGTTGATAGGCAAGAAATCTAATCTACCTTTTCCAGCCCACATAAATCTTAATACAGAGATATAGCTTAAAGACAGGACGGAATAAACTGCATTATCTGGTGTTATTCTGATAGATTATTCAGTGACTGCTACTACAGATTTCCTTGTGAACATATTTGCAGTAGTTTAGCCTTTGGGGTGGAAATAATTTCATTTTAATATGCTTCTTGGAGCACTGCCAGAGTTACAGGCGGTATTGTATATGAGGGAAGAGGAATTCTACAAGTACGAAGTGCATGCCTTCAGATACAGAATTCTTTTTCTAGAAGAAAAGAAGGAGTCTCAAAGAGCATCAAAGTATAAAACCTTTCTGGCAGCCACCTTGGACTTTTTCATCACCCACGAGAAGCCCTTATAGATAGTTCTTTTTTCAGGCTTCACTGATGCTTTAAAATATAGTACATTTAGATGGATGGGAGACGAGACACACCAGAGAATTCTTCCCAGCAGCTGCTGTTTGGAATACAGCTATCAACAAAACACATCAGCTGGGGATACTTCTGAATTATGACAATCTCTGGGTTTAACAGTTTCAGCTGTTGTCCCAGAGTACTTGGCATCCTGTGAACAGAACTAAGTCCTTCTGGTGCTAGCTTTGGAGCTTGTTACTGTTCCCCCCCTGCGGCTAGGATCTTTTCCCACCTCAGGGCGAACTGGTGGTGTGACTGTTCCCTCTCTTCGTTGCGCAGCTTCAGCTCCAAGTCTGTACTGAAATACAGTTAGAAGAGAATTTATGAATACAGCCTAGAGGAGTTAAGGAATACTTTTCAGGCAATAGAGTACAAAGTAAAGCTCATTTAAAAAAAAATCACTAAGTTTTGCAGACACTTGAAATGTATCCCTTAAACCTCCTTGTGAAGAAAAATGCACAGTTTGGAAGATTCTGATATTCTCTTCTTTACAGAATCAGAAGTAAAAAGGCAATGCAGCTGAGGAGAATGAAAACGCTAGCTTTTAATTAAGCCCCTGCCCTGTCCTACATACACACAAGAAAAGAAACATTTTTCACGTTCCTGGAAAAACTTAACAAATCCATAAAATTACATTTTTTTATCTTTTTAGAAAGTGGTTAATTTTGGGGAATGGGTCTTTTGTGCAAATCCTTGACTGTTCCATTATTAAAGAATCATTTGGATATTTCAAAAGGTTTGCGCCACTGAACTGCGGGGTTTGTGCACACTAACAGATCACAGGCTGCAAGTTTCCAGTGGTCACAGCACAGCCATGTTGTTTGATGCGGCTGCACGAAACAGGCAGTACTGGGGAAAACCTTTGGTTTTCTCATCCACGTAATTGAAAGGCATGTCTCCTTCCAGGTCTACCCCTTATTTAGTGAAATCCTAGACACCCCAAACTGGGTGCCAACGCTTCCACTGAACAAGGGGAGGGTGTCACCCCTACCACTTCATATGCACCACTGGTCACCACTGTGATACAATTAACTGAAGATTTCAGGAACCAAGACCTGGCTGGAGAAGTGTGTTGGGGCATGATTAAGAAAGTGTGTGGTCGTTTTCTTTGCAGGTGGTTGCTTGTTCACTCCAGTGGAAGACATTTTTAACAGTTCACAGTAATACCATCATATTTCAGACTTGCAGTTGTTTTGGAGGAGAAACAAGAGGAGAAACAAGAATGTAAGCAGCAGCTTACAAAAAAAATAATGTTACAAATTCAACCGACTCTATTAATTTTCTGTCCTTTGTTACCTTGTGCTATTCAGTTGCATTCTTGAAGTATGTTTTAGACCAATGGGAAGTGTGACCATTTTATTTCTTGTCCTCAGAAATGTAAACTCTGCACAGGCTGGACTACAGATGTGTCAGGATGCTCTGTGGTGTCAGGTGTAAAATCTGGGCTAAAAGATTAAGTCCACAGGTCAGAACTGAGCTTATCGGCTCTTGAGAAAAGCTGGAAAGTGAGGGTAAGCCACCTTCAGCGGCTAGGAAGAGAAACAGTTGAGGGAGTCAGGAGAGTTGCCCGTGTGGGAAATTGAATTTATGTGTATCCAGCTCTGGAGCCCTCACAAAAATGATCAGAGGGATGGAACACCTCTCCTATGAAGAAAGGCTGAGAGAGTTGGTGGTGTTCAGCCTGGAGAAGAGGCTCCAGGGAGACCTTATTGCAGCCTTCCAGTACTTCAAGGGGGCTTCTAAGAAAGATGGGGACAGACTTTTTAGCAGGGCCTGGTGTGATAGGACCAAGGGGTAATGGTTTTAAACTAAAAGAGGGTAGATTTAGACTAGACATAAGGAAGAAATTTTTCACAATGAGGGTGGTGAAACCCTGGCACAGGTTGCCCCGAGAGGTGGTAGATGCCCCATCCCTGGAAACATTCCAGGTCAGGTTGGACGGGGCTCTGAGCAACCTGATCTAGGTGAAGATGTCCCTGCTCACTGCAGGGGACGTTGGACCAGGTGACCTTTAAAGGTCCCTTCCAACCCAAACTAGTCCATGATTCATTAGATAAAAGAATCACATCTTTTCTATGAAGGGTGTTCATAGCCAGTTTATTTAAACCTTGAAATCAGGGAAGTATTGTGCTTGTCAGGCTAAAAAGAAAACTTGGCATACAGCTTCTATCAACCCTGAAGCTGGTCTCAGGTTAGCATAACTTTTGAAAAATTAAGATATATCCACTTTCTGGGTCATATGAAATAACATTTAAGTTATTACTTTATCCTTTTTGCCTCCTTGTTAATTTTGTTGAAGAACTGCTTATTCATGCAGTCAAATGAAAAATAACCCAACAAAACATCCAATAACAGTGACCCAGTCGTTTAACCTCAAGCTGCCTATTTCTACATTCATTCCGTGTTTCACTCTTTAATATAATTACTCCTGTTTGGAATAGACAGTGATGAAATGATCTGACCTTTATGTATTATTACTTGATTAGTTTTTCCATATTTGCCGGAAAAAAATAAAATCAGTTACTGAACATTCTTATTAATATTCATTTCAAGTGCTTTTGCATGCCCTTCATGCTTTTCCAGAGAGTTGCTATATAACAGAAATGTACTTCTCCTTTCTTCTTTGGCACTACAGCTAAGCAAGTTTTCATTAATAATTATTGGGTTTTATGTCTTTTTTTAAAAATTAGTTTAATCTGTATGAACATCTTCAGGCAAATATATTTAGACCACGGATCTCCATTTATTATCATTGTGACTACCCTGATCACCTCTGTTTCCTTGCTGGCTGAGCTGAAGGATTTTAACGTTTTAGTGCTGCAGGAACTAGACTTAAGATTCCAAAAAATGAGTCTTGTCTGCTGTGATGCAAAGAGGTATGAGATGGGCTTCGTAATGCCAATTTGGTTCCCTAATGTAGAGTTTGTTTCCTAGATTGAGATTCACCACAACCACCATGCTAAATTCTCAGATCCATAATCGAGACAGAGAGAAGGGACAAGATGATACGACAAACTCTGGCTATGTCTATAAACACAGTTTAAGCCTTGCTCAGCCTGCAAAAAGTGCCTTAAGATAATAGGCACCACGTTATACGTGAAAGTCTCTCTAACATTCCTAAAATTGGCGTCCAGTGCATGAGCACAGGCCTGCCAAGATTAATGGGCAAACTTTCAGTGCCCTCGTTTTAATCCTTACCCAGCCTGAGTGTTTAAATCCACAGATTTAGCTTCTCTTGACTGAACACCTACCAATGTAGGATACCATCACCACCTGGGCTGGCATCAGCCCTTAAGTTAGGGGAAGCCCTTCTGTGCTTCTAGGCTCTGGAGGCATCTATATCCTTGCCTTGGATTTACAGGCAAATTTCAAAACTTGTGTGTATATACATATTTTGACAAGCTCATCTTGTGTGGTCAACCTAGAACTCTTAAAATTAGGCAGAACTGACTATTGGTGAGTGTTTATTAATGTTAAGGGGAGTTCTGCCTCCTGAATGTGAACCAATTATTATTTTATAAAACAAAAAAAGTCAGCTATGAAGTCAGACTAGGTTGCTCACAGCTTGATCCAGTCAGGTCTTGCAGACCACCACGGATGGAGACTACACAACCTCCCTGGGCATGTTCTTAAAGGGTAAAAAACACTCTTCCTTACACCCAGTCTGAACGCCTCTTGTTTCCTTCATATCTGTCATCTCTTGCCGTCCCACCATGTTCCTCTATGAAAAGCCTAGCTCCGTTTTCTCCCTAACCTTTTCACAGGTCCTGGGAAACTGCCTCTGAAGCCATCTCTTGCCAGGCTGAACAAGCCCTGGTCCAAGAGCCTCTCCTCACAGAGCATGTGCTGCAGCGTGATCAGATCGGTGGCTCTCCACTGAACTTGCTTCTGTTCAACATCTTTCTTGTACTGGAGGGGGCAAGGGGAGCCCAAAACTGGATGCAGTACCTAAATGCAGTCTAGTGAGTCCTAAACAGAGGTAAGTAATTTCCCTCAATCTACTGGCTGTGCTCCAGTTCATGCAGCTCTGGATACAGGTGTCCTTCTTTACTGCTGTTCATACAGCTGAACAAAACTCTAATCCTCTGTTTCAACCTGGTATTCGCTCAAAGACTGATTATTCATTTGCCTTGGTTCTAATGTACAGACTGTCCAGAATATATTTTGCTGCCTTCTGTCATTTTTTGAAGGAAATTGAGCAGTTAGACGGGTGATAAACAGTAAACAGTAAACCTGTGCAGATCCCAAAAGAGATAAAACACATCAATACTGTTATGTGGGAAATGACTGTGCAAGTTCAAACAGAAAAAAGCATCAAGTATCCCAGAAAGACACACTCTGAAGATCAAGAAGATTCTTTCTAGAGATCATGTTGGGGGAGAACACAAGTTTGTTCTTTGTTTTTCCACACTTGCAGGACTGTTCGCTACCCAAACTGCACAAAATAAGATGCTCTGAACTAACTAATATAGTTGAGCCTTCAAACAGAGAACTGTTTACAAGCCTCTAAAGCAATATATCTATAAACTTCTAATACAGGAGAAAATGCATTTTTCTTGGATCTAATTTGTAATGTAAGCTAGTGTTTCAGCAGCAGGCCTGGGAGCAGCCCCAAAGCACGAAAAAAGGAGAAATACTATATTGCTTCCATGGAAAGCTTAAACAAGCATAGGAGACAAGGATGTCTGGCAACATGGGCAGTGGAGTTTATGTACTGTGGGAGACACTTCATTCTCCAAACCAATGATAATCTGCAGTCATGAGAGTGTGGGATCAAACATGACATCCAGGTCTACTCTGTGCTGCAATCACACTCCTTCATCGCTCAGCTAAGTCATGAAGATAATGGCTTAACCAGAAGATCTTAACCAGAAGATAATGGCTGTCTCGATGTCTAATTTCTTATGTATAATCATACAGGCTAGAAGGACTGAGATGGAATGTGAGAGGGTAGTATCACATGAAATGGATAAAAAAAAATAATCTATGTACTCAGCTTATTTAATTACCAGTTTTCCCAAAAGGACACAAAAAGTGAGTGGTTTAACCTAAATTAAATTATTTCTGGGGCAAAAAAACCATCCAGCAGGTTGGGGTGTTTACAGCACAGAAGACAGACTACTTAAGGAGGAATCCTGAGAACTACGTAGTGACTTTTGAGCAGCAGGCAACAGATAAGATGCTGCTTCTCTGCAAGACTTGTGGCTTATTTTGGAGATCAGATAAATGCAAGAGTCTTGAGTAAAAGTGACTTTAGGTGTAGAAAATCTAAAGAATTATACTTCTCCTGTCAAAGAATGATGAAATATTCCTTCCATGTTTTCTTTCTGCACTTCTTGCTGGGATGCAAAACCTTCAATCTGCTCTCATACAAACCAGATCATCATAATCATCACTGTAAAATCTGTATGGCAAGTCAGGAACAGTGTTCCCAATATAAAATAATGGGCTTTTTTTTTTTCTTTTTCTTTTCCATGTCTCTTAACTGCTCTATAAAAGGTTCTTTATCATGTGCATTGGTTTTCAAAACTTTAGAACATGTACAGCTTTCTTTTCCCTATTATAAAGGTCTGACCACCTGCTCAGTAGGAAATACATTTTAGAAAAAATTATGTCATGTACGTGATGTGAATGTCATGTATGTGAATGCCATGTGTATGTCATGCATGTGAATTTTTTTACAGAGTCCAGCTACTTCTTGACTGTTTCCCAGTAGATATAGCAATATGCTACTTGTTTGCTTGCCCTGAAGGTCGAAGGTAGTTACCATGAATCATGCTATCCATGTTTATTCCTGATGTACAAGCAGCACCTTCTGTTAACCATGCAAAGGTATCAGTAAACCAGACAATTCACGTCACAGCAGCTTAATAGATTCAGTTGTAGCATGGCTCTTAATGAATTCTTTATAATGTAAACGTCTGATAAACTTCTAAAGGAACTCTGTCATGGATGACAGTTAGCTGAACAGTCATTAACGGAGACAAAGCAAAGGGTCACCTTGTACCTTTGGAAGGGAATGCTTATAGTTACTGTGGCAAGGATGTGACAATCTGATGGAAACAGGTTAAAACTTATCTCATAGTATATTAGGGAGAAGGTACGGTTAGAACCAGGCAACGGTCATCAGGACTTTTACATTCTACTTCTCCTGCTTGTTCAATGTATGACAAGCTCTTCAGCTTATTATCTGCAAAAATCAATATATGACAACATATCTGATGCCAAATGGGAGAGTCATGAGAGTGAGTGCTTCAATTAATCCTTGCTGTAAAAGTTGCTATTGGCATCTCACTACAGTATTATTGAACTACCAAGCAGCTATAAAACAATGCAGTTTAAAGAGCTGAACAGATGAGGACCGAATGCTCAGGGGAAATAACAGCAAGGTTGACTTCAAGGCTGTGCAGGTCTCGATTCATTAATTGAGTGAGTATTTCACAACAGTTTAGTATATTTGAAGAATCTACTCCAACTAGACAAGCTGCTTGAGCAGACAGTTATTACTGACAGTGTTCACAGAATTCGCAATAGGTCTGTTCTCTATATTTCAACTTGTTACCTGAAGACTGGATTTACTCGGACATACAGATCAGCCAGTTGACTTGGAAGACAGCCTACAGCCATGACAAATTCTCAGCTAACACACCAAAAGGGTACACCTCCTTCATAGCATAGAGAGATAGATATATACATATATTCTTTTTTTTTCTTAATATTTACTCTTATTTAAGCACTGAGACTAGAATAGAAAAATTTAACCCTGCCTGTGGGTACCAGGATTTGGAATAACTGCCTCTGTCACTCTGGAAATAAGGTTTCATGTGCCTGAGGAGAACCAAGGGATGAGACAACTCCTTCCATTGCTGCTATTGTGAGACTGACAGAACAGAGCTCTGGAATCCAACAAACCAGACTCTCTTGCCAGCAGGAGCTCACATGATGAGAACATTACTCTCTCTGCTTCTGTTACTGGTTTCCTTCAGCAACAAAACTGCCCTATAGACAACAGAAGCTATGAACTAGCATCTTCTGGTAAACATTTATAGCTCTGAAGCCACAGAATGGTAGTTTTTACTAAACAAAACAAAAAATAATCTACAAGACAACAGTTTGAAAGGAAAGGAGAAAAGCTGAATGATTCACAGGTTGCTGCAACATTATTTCAAGGCTGTGATTCTCAGAAAAAGTACTAGAATAAAGCATTATTTTACTAGATAGATTTTTTTTTTTAAGCCAAGATATCGATCCCCTCATTTCTGCAATGATGGATGAAATTATTGATCATTGTCCAGAAGACTATATAGCAGTCTCTAGCAACACAATAGAGACCTTACAATAAAGAACACTCCAGACATGGGTAGGTACAGGTAAGCACTTGTGATATGGTAAAGCCCCTTTCAGACTGATTCAGAATGGAGACTGTTTTTTCCATATTTTGCCTTAAGGAATGGGCTATTGGCTGTACGTGGGAATGGCTGCTTCCTTCCATGCTGACAGAGGGGACATTTTATGAAATAAAAACATCTGCTTACTTGTTTGACCAGTCTTAGCTGAGCTGCTCCCCTAGCACATGGACATTAGTCAAAGAATGCATCTAGCATGTAACTTTCCTTAATCAAAACCCAGAAAGTTCAAATTACAGTTTCTCAGGGGCTGTGCAAGGGTTGGAATGGAGGAGGAAGCTGCATGTTGGATCCACCAAAGCTAAGCAGAAATGCTGTGAGTTGGTGCAATGCAATTAATGCTCCACGACATTGCCACTGGAAAACGTCACATCCACTCCCCTCCAAATTAACAGCATTTCAGGCATTGAGACTTTATAAGGTCAGTTGTAAGTTCTAAACCTTTCAGAGAGGGTAGCTTGGTGATGGTGTTCACTGTGTTTGGCTTTCCCGGGGTGTACCACTTTGTAGAAGCCACAATCCCATTACAGGGTGGTAGAAACAGTTTGGAGTTGGAATAGATTTGTTCTTTGACCATTTTCATAAGGCCTATGTTCTGTTTTCTCTGCCTCATCTGCAGAGTCCCTAGCATGTCCTCCCTGAAAGCACAATACAGCAATATGGACTCCAGGAACTGAAACTTTCAAAACGTTGTCTCTGTGTGGTATTAGCACTCTGCAGAGCCTGGTATGCCACATGCAATGTGACAAATCTCCTTTCCTCCCCATTCATAAGCAAATGTTAAGTTACACACAAACAGGAACTGTGTATATATAACAAACAACAGGAAAAAATAAATGTGATAATGAACTATTGACAATGACAACTGTATGTCATTGTATGTCATACAATTGTATGTCAGATAATGACAACTATTAACTAACATACCAAGTAAAAAATGCCTACTCTTAGGTAAATTATTTTGGATGGGCAAATATCACCTTTTTTTGAGTAACATAAACTGCTGATCAGGACGGAAATGCAAGGTTTCTAGCTTCTTTTAACTAAACATGTGTTCCCCTATGGAAAGAAAACATCTTATATTTTCCATAGGAGATCAAACATAAGAAAAGAGAGCAAGAGCAAATGCCCATAGTGCATACTAATCCAACACGATTTTGTAAAATGTTCAAAGTTGTAACTGATCTTTCATTTTCTTCTGGGAAAAGGCTGTCAAATGAGGCAAGCACTATACAGACACATTTTTGTTCTTTAAGCCTGCATGTCTATTAGCATTCCTTCCAGCAGCATGACTGAAATCAAATGCAGTGTGTTTCACACCTGTAGCTAGGAGACTTCTGATTTTGATAGCTGGATAGACAATGTCCTTATGTACTTAATCTGCAATGTTGGGGTTTTGTGTTGTTTTTTTTTTTCCCCTTCTACAAGAAACAGAGCTTTTTCTAGAGGCTCCTTTTTCTTTTCCCTTTGCACCTTTTACACAACGCCACTAGCTTGTCTAACTCTTTGAATCACTTCCCATGAAAAAAAATCCACATCTGCTCCTACAGCTCAAGAAACACCAAGATTTCTGACGACAGCTGTTGATCACGCAAAGGGCAAACCACTGCAAGCCGAACCCTGAACCTCAAACCTGCAGCAGGTATTTTGATCAAGGGAGGGGGCACTTCTGGAGCGCCAATTCAGGCACGCAAACGCTATCCCAGCAACGCAAACAACTTTTCCTAGCAACCGCCATGCGCTTGGCTATTTTGTAATACTTGCCCTCGCTCGGGAGGTAGCCCCCTCTGCAGCTGGGCACCTGGCGGGTCACAGCCCGTCCCCGCGGGGCC
>NW_010526578.1:0-14756 GCF_000687285.1 Phaethon lepturus
GGCCGCGGCAACGCCACGGGGCGCCGCGCCCGCCTCCGCAACCCCTTCTACCCGCTGACCGAGGAGTCGTACGGCGCCTACGCCGTCATGTGCCTCTCCGTGGTGATCTTCGGCATCGGCATCATGGGCAACATGGCAGTGATGTGCATCGTCTGCCACAACTACTACATGCGGAGCATCTCCAACTCCCTGCTGGCCAACCTGGCCTTCTGGGACTTCCTCATTGTCTTCTTCTGCCTGCCGCTGGTCATTTTCCAGGAGCTCACCAAGAAGTGGCTCCTAGAAGACTTCTCCTGCAAAATCGTCCCGTACATCGAGGTAATAATGGCTGTGGGTAGGGATGCGCGGGCCGGCGCTGTGTGAGGCACCCGGGCGCCCCTGAGGCAGAGCGGGGCCCCGGCCCGGCAGTGACGGGAGGAGCTGGTGGCCGTATCGGGACCAGCAGCATCGGGGATTTCGGTAGCCTCAAGCTGAGGGCTTGTCCTTCCACTCGCGCGAGTTCTGCCAAACTTTCCTCGCTCCTTGTGGTCCTGAGAGGCGAAGGGTCCTCTCAGAACGAGAGTTCGAGTGTTTTCTGGTTTTTGTTTTCCTAAAGTGAAGTGAGGTTGGAGGAGTGATGGAAGCGGTTAGAGCGGGTGACTGGGGACAGGTTGTAAGAAAGTGACTGTAAAAAGGACCATCGATGAGATGTATGTGCTCTTAATTTACACTTCAGCGTTCAAATCTCACATTTATGTAGCTTATCTTAAAAAAGACAATGACCCCAGTTCCATTTAAGTCGCAGCTTCTTGGCAGTTGTTCAGAGGCTCTGTCAAAGAAGCTCTCAGCCAGCTGGCCGGTCCTGCCGGCAGTGTTCAGGTTGTCCGCCTTCTTTATTTACTGGAACCGAATACTGAGGCTTGTTGGTAGCGTGGTAGCCCATAATTCTGGCAGGCTCTGCTGTATTCCCAAAACCTTATGTCCAACATTATTCTGTAACCGAAAGCTGAGGAAATAACTGTTGATTCTCTTGTCCTAAGAATGAGGTATTGGGGGGGGGGGAACGGAACACCCCTCCTCCCAACCAAAACCCAACCCGTTATTAGTACACAGAATATCAGTTTCAACAGCACGTTGGTACACAGTAATATATAATTAACTGCCAACCGATATTTTTTAAGAAAGTGTTTAGAAAGATGTGTGATGTGTGCAGCCACTAAATTGCCATTACTTCTTTCGGATGTGATACACTTTATTACTGGCGGTGTTGGACAAGGGGTGGAGCTGTGCTACGCCTAGACGAATTCAAGGCCAGTAGTATACCACTACATCTGAAAAACTCAGAGTACACTTAATCGATTTGCATTTAAGAAGAAATGAAGGAGTAAATACATATTCGTTGAGAAACTGTCAGGACTAGGAGCTTTTAAAATTTGCAAGTTGAGTTTCCGGGGCTACTGTGTTAACCAAAAACGTAAGTAGGTACTGTTTCAGTTAAAGTGTAACCATTTCAGTGAACGTAGCTAGTGTAGTTTAAGTGTTTTCAGGACTTTCCTATAGTGACATTTCATGCTTCCTAACCTTTTTTTGGTGCATACACATACGAAATAGGAATAATTCTTTGGTTCTAATTAAAGATCAGTAATTGAAATTATTTGCACAGCCACCCTGTTCTTCAAAATTAGTTGCTTACACTGTGCAGCTTTGGGCACTAAAGAGTTTGTCAAACTGCAAATAGTTTAGCTGAAATGCAGTTGCTGAAATTCAAAACTGTAACCCTGAAAAACATTCATCTGCTGCTATCCCCTCTTTATACTTTAATGACACCTTATTTTTTCACTTTAAAGTTCTATAGATACTTCTATTTGAAGACTTTATTCAAGGACTGGCACCAATCCAGTTGTGATGGACCAGCAGCATACTGCCCGTCTCACGCTTGATTATTACTGGGGTCTAAAAGTGAAATGTTCTCCTTGGCTCTGAGGAAATTTAATTAATTTATATCTAAGGTACAGATCTAAAAAGATATAGCATTGGGGTTCTGTGTCGCTCCTAGATTTGTATATTTTTATTCAGTAGACATTAAATATAATACTCGTGTATGTGAAGTATCTTCATCACCCTGGGAGATGTAAGTTAAAAGGCTGGATTTCCTCCTCTGTAAACTGTAGCCGTGAGTGGCAGATGTTGAACACCACTAGTGGATTATGACTCTCCGCAGCTCACCTCAAGCTTGGCAAGAAGGACACTGTCCTGCAAATCAGGATTTGACCCTGCTGAGATGGAGAAGGCAGTCAGAGCAATGGTTCACCACTTTCCAAGTGTTACTGTAACCTCACAGGCATTATACAGTGACACTGACACCACCAGGAGCAATGCAGATGTGGAGCATGTCATGAAATCTGCCCGGTGAGCAGGTGCTGCTCCATGCTCTGTCAAGGATTGCTCACAACAGTGCACTCATCTGACAGCTGAACAACACTCTCTTCTCCCTTGTTGTAACTCATTTGGGCAGGCTCATCCCCTTCTCACACAATGGGAGAAGGATGAATTCTTCTTAGCTCCTTGAGAGGAAAACTGTAGACGGCTATCTTCAGGAGAGGTTCCAGACCTTCTTGGAATGCAAACAGAAGCATCTTCCTGAAGATGCATGAATTTTAAACTGTTGTCTGTGTTTTCTGTAAGTTAGCCCAGCATTTTGTTCTAAGTGTCTCTCTGTTCCATGCTTTGCATCTCTTTTTTGCATGCCAGTTCTCCTCATATGCTGTTTAGAGCGCTACGTGTCTCTCCCAGAGTTGTAGATCCAGAAACACCTCACTTTCAAGCATCAATGACCTTTATTGGGCTGAAGCCTCTGTCATACCAGCTGGTACTTTCAGAACTAGGGAACGGGGGATATCTGATTATCCAGAGCAAGTGATACGGTGATCACAGCATTTTAACATAATGCAAGCATGCTTTGTATTGTGTTCGAAGGTTTCAAGTGATCCCAGTGAGGAACCTTGAGTTTTCTTAGTTTAGCCTCTTGTGGCAATTTGTTTTTTATTTGTGCTGTTTAATGGGTATTGTGCAGAATTTCAACAAAGCATCTGTTGCCAGTGATAACACACATGTACACAGTCTGGAGAAAATGTTTTATGATGTCTTGAAGCACAATTGTGTAGGTAAATGTTGAGCTTCCAGCAGCAGACAGTCTCCACGGTATTTAATTTGAAGGGCAGTTTTCTCATACCTAATAAAGATCTGCTCTGACCAAGTACATTAAAGTGATCATTTCAGCCATATATTGTATCACAGTTTGGTCACTTCTAACTACCTTTTAAAACTATGTCATGGCTATGCTTGCGTAAGGAATGCTGTGCACATGACTGAGGAAGAAACCGAGTAAAGTAATTCTTCTGTGCTTCTCACAAGGTCTTTAGGTGGTGAGAGTAAAATGGCTAGAGAACAAAACTAGAAAGACAGATGGTTAGTAGAAGTGGATGAAATTATCTCCACCAAGAAATTCACTTAACCCTGATGATGGCACTGTCCCGGAGGAGCAGTTTCGAATGCACTGAGAGGGAATTAGAACAACTGGGGCAGCTACTCTGTGTGGTGCTTCTCCTTTGCAGTTTTAATCCTCTGCTCAGCAGTTCTTAAAATTTTGCCACTTTTCTGCAGATGGTTCAGAAGTCTAGCTTTAGGCATGCATGTCTAAAGTGTTTACCTGCACTTTACATGCATGTCTGAAGTGTTTACCTACCTAAAGTGTCTTCCATACGCTTTTCTCAGTAGTGCTCAGAATCAGAAGATACAGGGAAAATGACAACATAAAAGACAATGGTTTTGGCTAATTCCTGTTCCACAAGCCCTGGCAATGTGGACCCTTTTTCTTTTTGTTCAAGCACACCCAATCTTTTCAGCAACAGGACTAAGAAAAAAAAAAAAAAGGAATACAGAACAATACAGTTCCAGTTCTGCTACTTACAGATTTATGCTAGGCCTTAATAGAAAGAAGTGTGGATGTAGACAAAATCAGTAGTGTTACTGTGCTTCTAAATGTTTCACAGCCGTTAAATATAACAGTCCTGTGAAGCAGCATTTTTCGCTTTTATTTTAATGCTGGAAGCCAATAGTGAAGAGGTTAAGTAAATTGTTTAAGGCCCAGAGCAGCTTGCTCAAGATGACAAATGGACTGTGTCAACTAGGACAAGAAACTATCTTTTGGGCTCTAAAAGGAAGCTTGCTTGAGTTGTGTGCATTCTGCTCTTGGAGGTTACCCTAGAAGCTTGATGAGTTTGAGACGGGTTGTTGGAAGTAAACATCACTTTCTATGCTGGCAGACTGAGACAAGCTGCTTATAGTGGAGTAAGGATTTAGAACTGGGGTCTAGAACGAGGGTTTGCAGAGGCTGATTTACCGTCTCGTGCAGTCCAGCGCCGAGCAAGAAGCTGCTGAGGCCAGGGGTGGTACTCAGCCCTGCACTCAGTGCTGGTAAACGTGAGCCCCTCTGCCTTTCTCAGGCCCCCCACAAAGAAGAGAAGGACAAAGTTCATGGTGTCCTCATCTGGACCATGTCGTGCAAAGGAGACTGGCTTGACTCTGGAGCAGGCTGATAGTGAAAGCCTCCGAAATCTGACGCCCAGTCTCTGCGTGTGCTTTTGGCAATCGATTTGTGGCATCACTCCTGTTTCTAGTGGGTAACTTCCAGCTTAGGAAAGATATCGCAATTAGTGTTCTTAGTGGAAAGCATAAGGATTGATTTGGCCTGGAATACAAATTACTGTCTTTCCCTGGAGCTGACCCTCCAGAGCAATTTGAGGTGAGGCTTTTTCCCCTTCCTTTCTTTTGCTTGGTAGAGGCAAGCGAGAGGCACAAAGAAAGTGGCCGTTCTCTGCCTGTTCCAAGGCTGTCAGAAGAGATCCTTATTTGAAGTTTCACTTTAGGGAAGCAAATAAATTTTTTAATGGGAGTTTGTTAATGCTGTGTATTATTTGTCTTTTCTGAGTCTTTTGTTGTGTGGCATCTTCTTCATGTCTCTTCTTTGAGGCTAGTCAGAGGTAGGCTCTGGAACCTCCAGTAAGTCCTCTGGGTTGTAGACAAAGATCCTCAGAGTTGTTTGCAGTTTCAAAGCCTCGTACTGAGAGTTTTCTAGGACAATGGCTACATGTGTCTTTTACTGAGCAGAATATCTTCAGCACTTAGCACACAATAAATAATTATTTAAAACAGAAGTGTTAATATATCTCTGCTCTTTAGGTATTAACAGCATGATGATAGTAACTGCCATGTTGTCTGTCCTGTCAATCTTTCTTTCCTCTGCAAATCCTGTCCTTAGGGGCTTATAAGTTGTCCATAAAAATTTGCTTTTGGCTTAAACTTTGCATGTGGCGTTTCAGCATGGAAATGAATTCGTGTCAGACTAGGTTTAAAACTGGGTCACTAATATTTAAGTTACATATGTGTGGAGAGAAAAAGGCAGCATCTGCTATGCCGGCACCATTGACTCTACTCTGAGCACTGGGATGTCATTTCTCCATATGACGGGATTTTTCCTGCAAAGGAGGAAGAGGCAGATTTTTAGCAGCAGTTCCATGTTTTTAATATTAAGAATTAGTGCAGGAGTCCCTTGTGGCATGATGAGAATTTGATCCTCAGTGGAGAACAGCGCTCATTTCTTTATTTAAAAAAAAAAAAAAAAGGTAAAACAAAAAAAGTAAATGTAATTTACTTATATGGTAGCATGGTAGATTGCAAACAGGACGATGAACAAAAACTAAATCCTTTTGTGTTTTGTGATTTTTATTTTTTTTCCCCACCCTTCGGATAAACATGTGGTGTACAAATGAGTATTTCCAGTGCCCTGATGATCTGGTTGGCTTTCGCTTACAACAGAATTCAAGAGCAGCTCTTGGAAGTGGTGGTGATTCTGAACACTATTACTCTTAAGATATACAGAAGGATAAGAAACACACAAAACATATGTGCTTTTATGTCTCCCTGGTCTGAATGTTGATAGTACTACAAAGGAAAAAACTGTATTGTGCCTGTTGTTCCACGTGTGTAGGACATCTCCATGACAGTAGTTTCCAGAACTACCATCTTGTCTTTCAGATAATTAAGGTGGTATGTATGTTCATCCAGTATGCTTAAGCTAATTGCTAATGTTGGAGGGGTAACCTGGCCCTAATACTCTTTAGCTACTGAATTACTTCTGCCACACCACCGTAATGTTTTGACTATTTGAGTCAATGTTTGAGACTATTTTAAAGCATAAAACCATTAATATTTAATAGAACTTCATGTAAGAAATATAGAGATATTATATTTATGTGGTTTTATTCTTTTGTAGTAATGACTGTCATTCTTTTTTTTTTTTTAACTGAAAACAGAAACCATAAATCTAGATAATCTTAAACAATTAAATAATTGTTCGCAGTAGGATGACCTTTTATTTTGCAGTGGTCCAGTCTTATTAACTGGACTCTGTACTGTAAGTGGGGAATAGCACAAAAAAAAATTACTGCATTCTGTGCTAACGTTATTTATCTTAGACAAAACTGACACGTTTGCAAGAGCCACTGTAGTATGTTGCATTAACATTCTTGAAAGCTGCAAAGTTTGATGTGGATGTAGAACAGCCACAATGATAGACTGTAGTGGCTGGGGAAAACAATCATTTATATGGTATAACAGGAAAGGGTATAAAGAGTCTACAGAGTGCCACTGAGAGCTCAGAGATGACTTGGCTTGTAGTCATCAACCTTTTCCATAGTTCAGCTTTCCTATTACAATTACAAGTGTTTTGGATACCCATCCTGTCTTATAACAACGGAAGAAAGAGTGCCTTGTAGTTTAAGAAACATTGTGTTATCAACATAAAATTCTGTCTTAGAAAATCCAGCAGTTACTTCTTATAACTTCTTTATTTTATCTTGTTCCATATAAACTCAGACTATGTTGTTTCCCCTCCCTTCTGCATCAGGAGGCATGCTCCAGAACACAATGCCTTAGATGATTAATGGTCCTTCTCATTTCCAGCTTTGAGTTGCTCATGGCTGCTTGATTCCCATTCTGTTACATTCACCGTCCTTCAACTTAAGTAAATTTTGTGTCTCAAGATAGGCTTATTTGTAGATAGCAGCAATGTCACTTCTTGGTCTTCATCTTACTGGACTGAGTGACCCAACCACAGAACGTGGTCTTCATTGACCTTTTCACCCAAGTCACCTTTTCTGATCTCATTTCTGGTTTTGTTTTCATTACTTTTATCTGGTCAAACACGTATTAGTGAGAGAGAATTCCGAGTCTTATTTCCACTGGCATTGCATACCCAACTACGTCTGTACTGCTTCCCTGATCGGCCGGAGGCTCTGCTCCTAGAGGCCAGGGCCAAGAGCTGTGGAACCGCAGCCAGGAGAAGAAGTAGGACAGGCCAGGGAAGGCCTGGGAACATTTTGGTAATTGTTGGAGTTCATGAAAGGGGAGTGGGTATGTTGGAGGGATGGAGAGGAGAACTGATGCAATTAAAGCTGAGCATTTCATGAGTTTACTGTTGTTCTCTGTGGCCTCAGTTGACTAACAGCTAGAGAGCTAATGGCCAAAGGTTTATGCAATGTCTCGAAGGAGCACCATGGTGCCCACTAACATCCCTGTCAATGCCTTTAAAGCAGCAACAGTATTAAAAGACCCTCTTATAACAATGTCTACTTTTGTGTGTGTATGCTGTAGGTGGTAATCCCTTAAACAGCGGTTTTCTGCCCTGATAGTGTGGGGACGGGGTTACTTCACCACCTCCCCAAGTCCTAGAAACTTGGGGACTTTTCTGATATCATCTAGTAAGAGAAAGATGTAAACTGGTATGATCCCGAATGTCTAGAGACTGGAGGATAATCTTGATAGGGACCATATGGGAATAAATCAGACAACTAAGTGACGATCAAAAACTACTGAGCCTGACTTGCCCTTGCTTTGCCTCATTTCCTGCCAGGTTGTTGAAATTAAGACTGCAACAGTATATCAGAAACTCAGCTGTTACAAGAAGAGCACCATTAAACTCCATGTGGCTTCACACTGCTTTAGGATTTGTTAACCATCCTTTACCTACTCCCCGTCAAATTAATTATCTTTGTTCTGTGGTTATTTCAGAGCAACATAATAGATTAAAAAGGAAACTTTTCTGGTTTATTCCACATTTTCAGTTTAACCCTAGTTATTAGTATGACTGGTATGAAGAAACACCCCTAAAGTGAAACTGTGAACATGCACAATGCATGACCCAGTTCTTGCCCATGTAGGTTGTGAGCAGCACTCATTGATTTTGCTGGCTGTTACTCATAGTCTGCAATGTGGGGGAAATGAAGTGGGGTAAGTAATCAGACCCTTAAATTGCCATAGTGCCTTTAAGCAAGTCAGCTGGACTGAATCCCTGTTCATCTGCTTGGGAATGTTTGTTTTTTGCAAGCTTTTCCATGGCATCACTAACTCCATTGACCTGCAGAAAATAGGAAACCATTGCCTGTTCCAAAGAAACACTAGCTTTGTTTAGCTTGTTTCATCAGCGAATCCGTGGGAGAGTTTTCAAAGCCGACTTCCACTCTTAGTTGTTCCCTCTTGCTCTATTTCACTGTCTTAAACCTCCAAGTTGTTGGTCAATTAATGTGACGGGAACCCCGTAGGTTACGTTTGTTCATGGTAGACATGTCGTCTTCCATTAGTCCAGCCTTAACAGCTGCAGAGTTTTAATGTCTTAGCCACTGTATAACAGCCTGTTTGCAATGAAATGCTAAAGCAAAAAAAGCCTGTGTGGTGGGGGTGGGGGAGAAGCTCACGTAAGAACTGAGAGGGAAAATGTTAATGTACAAAACCTCAGATTTTCTTCTCTTCTGCTGATTTTTATTTCAATTCCTATTCATTCTTAAGTCTCAGTTATTTCCCTGTCTCCCATAATTATAGAGAGTTGAGTCCTGATCCTTTTGTTATTCATGTTGGATGTTCTGGCTAAAGGTTTTGCTGTCACTCTAAGGAATTTGAAGACTGCATACAGATTTAAATGTTTTGGAAACAAAGTCACTAGTCTTGAATTTAAAAATCTGACTCTCAGCAGTGATACATGAAAATTATCTTTCATTAACTAGTTTTATAATTGTTCATTAAGATTTCCCTGTAACTGTAATTTGTCTTTAATTGTTTTTACTGTATTTTACAAGCTTTCTTTGAATCTTGTCAGACAGTTTAACTTCATAAATCAATAGCTTTGACTTTTTAAAGTGTTTACGGTACTGCATTGTCATCATTAAATATTCCTGCAAGTTAATTAGTAAGAGTTCTTACTTATCACATCCTTTAGGAAGCTGCCTCAAGGAATTCCCCAACTAAGCTAATGCCTGACAGTTCTAATCCCAAGTGCCTAATATTTTTCAATGATATTCAATTTTAGCAATCTGATATGGCCATTAAATATTGAAGGCCAAAATTAATGATACATTTATATAATTGTGCATAATTGTACTATCTATCTTTGTAAAAAGTTCTGTAAGAGATGCGTAAACAGGTATATTTCAAAATTCTGGTCAATATCAGAAGGTATTTTTTTAAATCTGCCTATATGAAATTTAGATATATCATCGCACATGCAATTTCAGTAAGCAAAGTTATAGTGAACTGCTTAATATTACCCTATATTTCTCAGTTAATTGCACAGACACGTGGTTTATTAATGATGACAGTAAGAATTCTTTACATTTATTAGGAATATTATTTAACAGTTTCTTTTCTTTTGCATCAACTCATTTTCAGCATAACACAAGCGTGCAAACCCAAGAAAATAAATAAACTAGAATGCAACGGGGTACCTAATCTTTCTCCAACTTAAGTTAATGGGAGTTCTGCTTTAAATTTGAACTGAAGTTAAATTTACTGGAAATAGGATTAGGCCAAAATGTATATAGATTTCTTGCAAATTTCTTTTTAGGAAATTTAATAATAAACAGGATAAAATGATAGCAAATTCTGGTTTATGACAGTACAAGATTTCTATTCATGCATACAATGATAGTTATTATAGCTAGAGAACTTATGCATTGCTCTGTACTTGCTCCTTACAGTATATAATTGAAAGCTCTGCCCAATCCATCTTTAAATCAATTAAACAAGAAAACTTCTGCCATTTCTCCTGGCCTGCAGTACACTCTCCCACAAGATGTTTCCTATGAAATTAAGCCTAGATTTTTCCTGTGAATTTTTTCTAAATGAAATGTTGAAGATGATAGATTATTAAAGCCTAACTATTACAGTGAAGGTCAGTTTTGCACTGGCTGTGGAAGTCTGAAGATTTCAGACACAGTCTCTTTGAACTCACAGTATGGGATGACTTTTTGTGTCTACACATCAAAATTTCACTTAAAAGCCTAAGACCAGAAACACAGTTGTCAGACCGTACTGCATTCAGCAGATGCCTAATGCACAGAGTTCATAAATTTTGTAGATGTGGAAAGTTTCAATGTTATGATCCCTTGCATGTTTGATGAACATCTGATGTGGGCATAAATTCATACTTCTGCTGAAGGAAGAATCTCATCTCCACCCTTTTGACTTAAATTCCAACCCCTGTGGCAGAACTGATCTTTCTGAAAAACATCCCTTAGAAAACTGGGAGGGAGGAAGGGGTTTAGTTTTGCGTGTTGGTTAGTTCTCCAATTTTTTTCCACTCAGTGTGGCACAGGTGCTTGCATGGGCCTCCAGAAGAGGGTGACACCGAACTGAAACAAATACTTGTAGACAGAAAAACAGGAGGAAGTACTCTTTTGGGATGCGTGCTGGGTGGTAGTTCAGCAAACACTGGAAGCTAAGTTCTGCCTGTGATGATGCTTTTGATGGTGCTCAGCACCATGGTGCTTAATTGTCTCCTACACTGATACCCCTAAAGTAGGTGTTCCTTTGCCTGTCTCAGTCAAGGGGCTAGTCTTGACTGGTGCTTCAGAGTACAAATTGAGCTCTCTCCAACTATGAAAGAGTATAAACCTCTTCCAGAGAACAGCTCAATGCTAAAAGCCTTCATCCAATATACAAAAACTTAATTCCCTTTTTGGCCTGAGCGAGTTCAGACCTTCATCTTCTGTCTCTAAGAAGATTGCCATCAACAGGGGACAGAGGACTTCTGAAGGAGATGAATTTTTCTCACTCTCCACTGAATAACGGACTGTGCACGAGTAGCTGTCTCTTTTTTTTTTTCTTTTTTTCTTTTTTTCTTTTTTCTCTTTTTTTTTTTCTTCTCCCCCCCCCCAGACAGTGCCTGTGTTAACTGGCATTCCCTTTTCTCCTTCCCAGGTAGCCTCTCTTGGAGTCACCACATTCACACTCTGCGCCCTTTGCATCGACCGATTTCGTGCCGCCACCAACGTGCAGATGTATTACGAGATGATCGAAAACTGCACCTCGACGACCGCCAAGCTGGCCGTCATCTGGGTGGGCGCGCTGCTGCTGGCCCTGCCGGAGGTTGTGCTGCGCCAGCTGGCCAAGGAGGACCCCGAATATAGCGGCAGCCCACCAGGGGAGCGGTGCGTGGTGAAGATATCCACCGCCCTACCTGACACCATCTACGTGTTAGCTCTCACTTACGACGGGGCAAGACTCTGGTGGTACTTCGGCTGCTATTTTTGTTTGCCTACCCTTTTCACTATTACCTGCTCCCTGGTAACAGCGAGGAAAATCCGACGGGCCGAAAAGGCTTGCACCAGGGGGAACAAGCGACAAATTCAGCTGGAAAGTCAGATGAACTGCACGGTGGTGGCTTTGACCATTTTATATGGGTTTTGCATCATTCCTGAAAACATTTGCAACATTGTGACTGCCTACATGTCCACAGGGGTCTCTCGGCAGACTATGGACCTCCTCCATCTCATTAGCCAGTTCCTTTTGTTCTTTAAGTCTTGCGTTACCCCCGTTCTCCTTTTCTGTCTCTGTAAACCTTTCAGCCGGGCCTTCATGGAGTGTTGCTGTTGCTGCTGTGATGAATGCATCCAGAAGTCTTCAACGGTGACCAGTGATGACAACGACAATGAGTACACCACAGAACTGGAGCTCTCCCCTTTCAGTACCATCCGTCGCGAAATGTCCACTTTCGCCTCCGTGGGGACTCACTGTTAATGGACCTGAGGACTTTATTTCCTTTTTCTTTTTTCTGTTTTTTACTTCATACTTTGCTTCTTGAAGCAAAATGCGAGAAAAAAAAAAGATTATTGAAAACTACTCTGGAAACCAATCTGCATATTAACAGTCATGCTCTGGAAAAGAATTTGTTTGGTTATTAAAATGAAAGAAAGAGAAAGAAGGAGAGCCAGCACTCAGTTTTAAATCATGATATATTGTATGGTGCTAGGATTTTATTGTTTGGGGAGGAGAATCTATATCAATCCACTCTTATTTAATTCCATAGTATTTTTTTGATAATCACTGTAAAATGATTATATAGACATTGTGGGTTTTACAAGATGTTTCATGTGAAAGATGTGGTGGAAAGTATTTGAAGATAGTTTTAATCTAATTACTGTAAACTATTGTGAGAAGACTTGGACTTCAGAGAGTTTATTAAGTAGCATAAAAATAAATGAGGTTTTATTCTTTAACTTCATTGTCAACCTGAATTTAACAAGGACACCTATGAGTAGTACTAAATTCCTTTAACGATTAAAAAAATCTTTACATTGCATAAAATAATTTTAATGGCCATATTTAATTTACTGTTCGTGTACTTACCCTTGAAGGCTATAATTACAGTGTTTAAAGAAGATGGTTATAATGGTATTAGATTTACATGAGTGTTTTTTTTCATGTGTATTACAAAGGTTCAGTGTGCCTCATTGAAAATTTCCTTAACCTGCAGGTATAAAAAACATGAGTTACTTTGTACTTCTCACGAAGAAAGATTTGCTTTCTCACTAAATTTTGTCTTGTGTGGTTTCAAAATCAAGTTTCTTTCCAATTTGTTACTGGTTTTACATTGAGATTCTGGCCTCAGTCTCTGTATATATAGCTCCTACTGGCTTCAGTGAGAGTTCCATTACAGAGGAAGGCATTCTTTTGCCAGAGGTTTTTTGACAATAAATGTGAGGGACTGAAACATGTGGAGAGTGAATTCCTTCTTTTTTAAAAGGTATAAACACACTTGGATGCTTGGGGCTTGACCTGGAGCCCATTGCAGTCAATGGAAAGATTTCCATCAATTTCAGAGGGCTTTGGATCAGCCTGGCATCTCCTATTTATTCTGGGATATGTAGCATGAATTTTAATCACGGGGGCTCTGTATGCCGATTATAAATCATGCTGCTCTCACAGAGGCTGCTATTCACTCACAGCTCGCAGCTCTGAAGCTGTTCTTGAGAACCACGGTGTGGTTTGCTGGTGGCTTCTTGCTCTCCACAGAGTTATTAAAACGGGGGTATGTAAACACTGCCAGCAGCAGTGCGATATAGTAAAATCCGAGGTTGTTACCAGGAAGCCGGGTTGGAGGCTGGAAAGTGCCTATCTGTACCGGCAGAGCTTATTTGCCCCCTTCTTGGCTGAAGCAGACAGACGCTTCTTGGCAGGAAAGCTGGCTCGTATTTACACTGGGCAGCAGGCTGAAGTGTAGACACATGCTAAGGAACTGAATTTGTTATAATTAGCTTATATTTTAATGCTAACTAAATAAATAATACAATTGCAGTAGTATGTGCAGAAGTAAAATCCCATGCGTTTGCCCTTTAAAATTAACAGTGACTGTAACTGATGTAGTGTTGTTTCCTGAAACCTGCCTCTAAACATGTTAAAGAACTTCTGGAAAGGAGTCTATTTTTTATTTGTAGATTCTGGACTTAATGTGTTTAATCTTTGTATTTGCTTGGGCAAGCAATATTTCTTTTTTCTTTACCATTTTAACCTATAACAATTTCAACTGAAAGAAGTTGAAATTAATTAATCTGAATATGAATCCAAATATACATATGCACTTGAGTTCTTTTTCTGATTTTTGATTCAGACATTGGACCCTAGCAAAGCAATTTGCTATAAGCACAGACCTAAATTTAAATACGTGTTTCTGTTTAGGACTTGCTAAAGTACCTAAGTTTTAAAAATAATTTTGTATGATGGTCAATCACTTCTGAAGACGAGGGAAATGTCCCTTCTTTATAAACCCTTCACTGACTTCACATTGCTTGATTACATTCCATAAACTATGAAAGGTATTAAAGAGAAAAGATAACATCTCCTCACTGTGGTGCCTGTGTCTCCTCAAATACATACTCCCATTGCTACCTGTTGATTTGTACTATTCTTCTTTTTTATGTGCCAATATTTACAAATAATTGGGAATAAAACCTCCCTTTTTGTTCCTTCATCGTGGTGTTTGCTGAATTGTTTCTCTCAGCAGCCTTTTCGTCCCAGCACGAGCTGCGGCTCAAGGACCTGAGAAAGCAACAGCGGAATGGGAGGAAACACTTTTTTTTTTTTAAAGAAGGAAACATAGAAATTACTTGGAAATATTAAATGCTGACATTTCACTAATTTGGGTGCAAGACTGCACTGGGGCAGGAAAAGTCCCCAGTTGCCGTGGACGTTAGGTGCTTCCAGCTTTCCAGTCTGCAGTGGGTACGTGTAAGCTCTGCCAAGGAATGCTGCTCGCTCCCAGGTTAAATGCTCTGTGTCCCAGAGTGGTGCAGTTTGCTTCGCTGTCGAAATATTTCCACTATATGTGCATGCTAATCCTGCTGGGGGGGGAAAAAAATACCAGCAAAAAAGAGATTTAAAAAGTCATC
>NW_010526579.1:0-21860 GCF_000687285.1 Phaethon lepturus
CCTGGCTGCCGGGAAACTACTGCTCTCCCCCGTGCCTCTGTTTCTCTTTCCGGCTTTCATCTGTCTTTTTTGCTCAGGCTGGAGGCTGCCGTGTGTGACAAGCCTGGCGGTACCGTGACGGCCTGGTCTCAGCTGGGAACGCTGCCGAAGCACAGATAATGACTGCAGCACTGTAAGCCGTGTCCGCGCTGTAAGCGGTGCCCCTGCTCTGCCCCTCGTCTGCACAAACCGCCGTCCGGCCTGTCTCTCATGTCGGCTGTTTGGAGACATGAGCCGTCCCAGGGAGAAGGTTGGGTTTGTGTGTTCCCTCCTGCACCTTCGTGGGAACGGTAAAGACGACAACATGGCTGTGTTTACTCCAGCACGGGGCTGACTGCACTGGGGGTCTCGGCCCCACGTTGCAGACAAAGGGGTAAGCTGTGGCTGTATCCACCCCTGACCCTGCCGGCGGCCCAGGAGCCACCAGGAGCAGCAGCCAGGGTTGGGACAGCACTGGGATGCTCCTGGGCAGGCTCCTGTTGCTCCAGGCTCCCTCTGGGTTCCCGGGGAGCTATCACGTGTCTGTGGCACATCCCAACATCTTGCAGGGGGCCAGCCTCAAGGAAAGGCTTACCCTGTAGGAAGGGAAAGTCCTGAGGACAGGGGACTGCCACGACCATTTTGTCATGAAGCTTGTGGCTCTCAGGAGTGATGCTGTATTCTCTTGAGTGGCTCCTGGAGGGACTTTACCCATGGCCTATTCACCACCATGATGTTTCCTAGGACCAGATGCCTGCAACAGCCGTGCACTGAGATGCCACACAGCTTTGTCAGGCGTGGATTGCCCCTCACCCCCCTGAGGGGCCCAGGGATGTCCCCCATCTCTGCTGAAAGCAGAGCACAGTGAGAAGGGATGGAGACATGGAGTCTCTCTCTTCTTCCCCCAGCACTGTGTGTCAGCCTGCCTTGCTGGAAAGCTGTCTGTTGATCAGGATCCATTGCCAATTATTTCCCAGAGAAGCAAGCAGTGATAGAAGCGACGTTTGTGCCTCTGATACATACTTTCCTCCCTGGGGCAGTGCACTTACCTCCTGCTCCACCATCAGAACAAGAGTGAAGGGCATAAGCCAGCCCAAGGCTATCATTCCTTTGTAAAAGGCAAGTGATGGAGATGGCCAATGACGGGCATCAACTGGAGAAGCTTAATCCCTGTTTGTCCCATTTTGACAATAAAATTACATGTTTTGATAACAAAAGCTTCCACCTGGAAAGCTCGATGAAAAGCACGGGGAGAAGGTGATTCTAGGCAGGCATTTGCTCTACTATTCTGCTCTTCTGGAGCTTTCATAAGTAGGTTTCTTTGCTACCACAACAGAAAGAACACTTCTTTCATAATGAATTGCATTCAACTACCATGAGCCAAGCTTAGGGGTTTTTTTTGTTTTTGTTTTTTAAATGTGGGAGCATAGAAAATTAAATCTCTGTTGGATTTTTTTAAGCAATTATTTTAAGCACTGTGAATAAACAAGGAGTGCCTGACAAACACCTGTTATTTTTCCCATCTTGAGTTTGGCTGCTGCTGAACAGTCAGAAATGCTGCTCTTTATAGGATCAAGTGTGTTTATCTGGCAGAGAAGAATAGGGTTTGTTTTCACCGTGGAATAATGCACTGGCTGCCGTATAAAGTGCAGCACCAACTTTTATTGAATAGGAGGCATGTGTTCCCTGGCTTCCTCCTGGTTGCTGACAGATTGGTGAGACTCAGTTGCTTCCATCCCAGAACAGTCACCTCAGACCTGGGCAGAAGGAACTGAGGCCATTTCACTATCCTCTTCTCAAAACTTCTGGGTTTGCTGGGAATATGGAGCTGAGCTGCAGTACAAGAACTGATTCACATCTGGCTTCTTCTGAAGAAATCACAGGGTGCCAAGTCTAGGCTTCTGAACTTCAGTAGGAGTAAGGTCTATCTCAAAGTCCATATTCCCAACAAGAACTGAAAAGGTGAGGGCTGGAAACAGTTCTGAGAGGTTCTCATGATCAACTGTTTCCTCCTTAGCCTTTTTCCCCATTTCCCTGTCTGGATGTTGCAGGCTGGTGGTACCATGGGGACAGGGTGAAGGGCGTGCTGCTCATACAGTAGCATCCAGCAAACAGGCAGAACAGTGCGGGGACCTGGGGCAGAGGGTTTACAGAAGCAGTTGGGCGGCTGATCTGATCTGATTGAGCTGACACTTCCTTCTTTTCCAGACTTAACCTTTGCTGAAGGTTGCTGCCTCCTCTCACTCATCCTCCCTCTGGGTGGGGGGATGCTACCGAGCAGCTGAATGGGAGCCCCATGAGCAGGGCACGGCCTCAGGGAATGGAGAGAAGAGGTCAGATGTGGCTGGGATGCCGTGGCAGATAAGACAAGGCACAGGGGCTGACAGCAATGGATTTGCAGCATGCACTTGGTACTGCAGGTCGGGCTTGAGGTGACCTGACTAGTAACCATTCCAGAGACAGTTGAAATCCTTTATCCTCCTTCCCTCAGGTAGCAACCAACCAGCAGCATTCTGTTTCAAGTGCACGTCTCAAGACAGCAAGGCTCTCTAACGAGCTAAGACAAGCATCACATTAGCCTCTAGCAGGGATGATTTTAGCAGGGACACTTGCAAAGCTCGATTATAGCCAGCCAGCAGGTGCTCTGCCTCCTGGGTTTTGCTAGTTGTTGGTGTGGGAGGAGGTTTTGTTCTAAATTTTCTTGCTTCTCAAGAGTTTCCCATAAACCAGGGCACATTTTGAAGCTCAGTTAAAGCCCAGAAAGAGCGTGCAGGAGAGAGGTGAAGGGGCATTGCGATTAACTCGCTCCTGTTGGTGCTTGTGTTTTTGAACAGTTCAGATATCCACGTGGCTGGGTTTCCCCATTCTGCTGGTCTGTAACTGGTTCTGCACTGGAACTGTGCTCTGCCAGTCAGCGTGCCCTGAGCAGAACGTGGTGCAGAGACAGGAGGGGAGGAGGATGCCATGCGCGAGGCAGAACAGAGGTCTGCACACCAGACCTGCTGGTTTAGCAAAGCCCTGCAAGTCAAGTGAAGCTGCCCAGGATCTTAAGAGCTGTGAGGGAAGCAAAGAAATTGCACCCATTTTACTCCTCCTGTTGCTGCTCTTTAAAGGTCTAGAGATGTGAGCACGTAAGCAGCCAGTCTGCATTGCTCATTCTGAGCTCCTGCATGGTGAATGGGGACAGCAGAAACCTTTGCCAACTGTTGGCTAGTAGCAGAAAGGATGTTTTTAGTGGTTAAGGTGTAAGACAGGTAGCAGAGACCAGGCTTCCATCCTGGGCGTTGTTACCAGTAAACTGTGTGTGAACAAATCCCTCAGGCCAAAATTTTCATTGCCCTGCCCTTCTGAAAATCAGGCCATGAGTTGCGTAAATATGGGTGTAGGTACCTAGCAGTAGGCAGCCAGGTTGGAACATTTTGGCTTTAATCCCTGTGCCTGAGTTACCTCATTTATAAAATGGGGATAATTCTCTGCTACCTCGAGGGATGCTCTGAAGCACAACTCTATTGATGCTGGTAAAGCATGTCCCAGCTTGCTGGATAGCTATTATTCTACACTTGACAGAAATTGGATATGGCAGAGCTGAACAAGTGCTCTTGGTGTAGTTTTCTCTGTTGCCACTGGACAGCCTTTGAGTCGCAGTTCCCCCCCTGCCCCACAGTGAGATGGAGCAGACTAGGTACACTTTTGGCATTGCCACAGCTCCATGTTGCAGCTTTAAAAAATCTGAGTGTCCCAATAGCTCTGTCCCTGCCTGTCACTCTGACTGGCAATAGGACATGACCCTGGGAAGGGTGATAAGAGTTGCCAGGACACTGGGTGTAGAGTGACTTTGGAAGCTACTCCTGTTAGGAACAAATTGTGCTTATATCTTCTCAGTTTGCTTTCTTGTAGCATGAACTCAGCTTCTCTGCTGCAGGGCCAGCTGCATGTAGAAGCCGATTAAAAGAGAAAATTGATTCAGAATAGCTCTGGATTTGGACACTCTTCTTCTGGGATAAAAGGGCCTCTTCTTCTACTTAGCATAAGCTGATGATAACAGGAAACATTCCTATCAATTTCCCATATAGACAAATCCTTAACTCATCCCATGATTTCCACATCATTTTCATAGTCAGCAGCAAGACACTCTCTCCAATAGAACTGTGCTCGGTCATGCTTTTCCCCAGCAACCTGTCTCAGATGCTCCTAGAAGAAACAAAGATGAAGCATCATTTTACGCTAAGAAACATATATTTATATTTCAAAAACTCAAACGCAAGAAGATTCTTATTTGCACAATGCTGGCAGAAGAAATAACTCAAAATCTTGAACTTAGAGTCACTTCCCAATATAAATAATAAGATGCAGAGAATAAAACTTTTTAATTGAAAAGGAACCGGCTGCTTGGTTTTAATTTTCTGTCCTGTTGGAAACTAAAGCATAGAGGAAGTTTGAGAGAAGTGTGTTATCCTAAGATTCCCTCTTTGGCCTCATCCTCAGGGTGAGGTGATTTAAGTTTGGTGCCTGCCTTCAATTACAGCTGCTCTATCTTCTGAGTTTCAATCCTCGCCATAATGACAAATGAACCTCCATGCCCACCTTTGCACCCAACTGGTTTCGTATCAGGTAGTTTCACTGCCCACACATTGGTTAGATAAAAGAGGAGTCTTCGGCTCTTTTGCAATCCTCTTACCTCCTCAGAAACCTTCTGCAATCTGCATTGTCTTGAACAAAGGGTGAGCTAAAAGATGAGTGGGATACTTCATTATAACCTCTGGCTGTGCAGTGAGTCATACCTGTGATTTTGAAATGCAAAATAATAAATTAAGAGGGCAGCAGTGAGATCGAGCTGACAACCTGATAATAAAAATACTGGGCAACTTGTCAACTTCAGCTGAGTAACCAAAGAACGACACTTTCTGCCAAGCACCGGCAAATGAAAGGCTCTCTTTGCTGCATTGTTGTCATGTTGTGGCCAACAGTAGTGTCTAGTGGTTCAATAAAATGTAAACACTGACTATATTCTCTAGAGTCAACTTCTCTTTTTGTCCTCATGGAAAAGGAAGGTTGGCATCTAGGAGTCTGAGTAAGGAACGAGAGTTGAGACTCTTGCCTTTGTCTTATATTTATGCCAACAGAAAAATCTCTATGATTCAGTTTACCTAAATGTAGACAACTTCATAAATGGGGTTTAGAAAAGCTTAATTACTCTTAGCCTGATTCTCAGAGGGAAGGCACTGATAAATATTCTTTAAGTTTGTTTATTTACCGTCATATACAGTCATTTCACTACAGCTGTCAAAATAACTGTCAAACTCTTTTCTTAGTTTACTTCATTTGCTCAGTGGTACAAGACTGTGCAGTGTGGGACAGGCTCGCCACGCTGAGCCAACCCAGTGTACACAGTGCCGTAAAGCCATAATGCAATGTATCGTAAACAACTCGGGACGCAACTCCATGAACTAGCTTTGCAGAAGAAGGAACAGCAAAATTCCATCCTCGCAACCGTCGTCCAGGTTCAACAGCAGTTTAATGCCCTTTACATGGTGATGCCTTTTTCATAAAAGAAAAAATTTAAAAGAGTCAGAATTCAGGTAGGAAACAATACCCTTCCCCATGGAAAGAACAAAAAAAGGAAAAGACTTTTCATGAACATGACTTCTGCTTTGGGGGATTATATGAATAGGTATTTGCTACCAGGAAAACCAGGCTGCTCTGTTGTTCTGGGCAAAGAGCTTGCTCTCTTTGTCTGTGAGGGGGAGGAATGCTCTCGGTGTTTCTTTGGAGAAAGGTGGGGCTGCATCTGTGTAACTGAGATGTTCACGTGGAGGTTTGGCATGACCCAAAATTGTCATCAGGACAAAAACATCCACAAACAAACCAGAAAAATTCTCAATGGAGTAAAATCCCTACTGAAAGCATATTACATAAAACTACTCTCAATAGCAAGGTGGGAAAGCTCCTACCACAATCACAAGATTTCTGGTTTTAACAGTAAAAGATAAAGTTTAAAAAAAAATCCCAACCTGTAGATTTTTTTCTCTTTTCCTATCGTTTCAATAAATATGGTGTTGGGGAATGGACATTCTGGTATGAGGCAGAGCCACTGTGTTGCTTGCAACTGGGCAAAGTATAGGGTATTTTGCTTTTTGGATGATCTACACAGGAACTCTTGGCTTTTGAGCGTTGCTGATACAAAACAAAGCACTGGAGTTTTTGCCCATCACTACAATTGCACATTTAGCGTCATGATGTGACATCTTGGCTGAGCCTGTGTATACTATAATGTCTGAAATAACGACGTTTCGAGCTGATGGGACAGCAGTGATTGAACCGCCAAGGACGTACCCATTTGGACCAGCTGTGAGCTGGAGGACGGTTCATGGGAGTGGATGGGTGATTTCCTTGCATGTACAAGCACCTCTGACCCAATCAGCACTATTCTACTGGTCATTTTTCTGTCTTCAGTTTCAGAGTTTGTTAGTATTTTCAAGCGTTGGAACAGGCTGCCCAGGGAAGTGGTTGAGTCACCATCCCTGGAGGTATTTAAAAGACATGTAGATGTGGTGTTTGGGGACATGGTTTAGTGGTGGACTTGGCAGCGCTAGGTTAACGGTTGGACTTGATGATCTTAAAGGTCTTTTCCAACCTAAATGATTCTATGATTCTATTTGGCTTGCCTGGATACTGCAATGACAGAGACAGATCTAGATTGCATCTAGTTGGCAAATGGACCATGCCATTTTTAGCAGGAAGTATATCTTTTTATATTGCAGCAAGATAATCAATGTATTACAGTAGATCAGCACTGTCTTGAGGGATTTGGGGCCACGGGACAGGCTGTACCCCAGTGTCATTCACAACCTCACGTTCATATTACATCCTGCAATAGTACATGCCTGTGTCTATATTTTATAAAAACAGCTTCAGGTCAGGATGCCAAATTGTTCTTAAAGCAAGTGAATCTGGTACTTGGCATGGAAAGAGCTTGGGCCATCTTCCTGGCCATACAGTGGTGATGGAAAGCTGAACAGGATAGACAGCAGTTGCTCTATCAGATACCTGGCACTGCTTAGCCTTGACTCTGCTCTGTCATTTTACCCAGTGAAAACCTTAAGGGTAGTTCTGAAGCCCGCCTGGATGTCCAACCCGACCTCCCCAAGAAAGTACATGGATTTAATTCAGCGGGACCTAGAGAAGCCTACCAGACCCATGTCCGCAGAAAGTGTCATTTGCAACCTGTTATCTTTAATTCCTCAAATTCAATGACCACTTACTTATTTACAACCAGGGGCATCCATCAGCATGGCCAGAGAGAGACTTGAATTCGTACTCTTACCTATGCAGTGAGACATCTCTGCCTGCCAGGGAATGCATAGATAAATGCTACCTTCTGCCACCAAGGACAATGTGCTCTTATTAGTCAATAGCTGTTGGCAAGCCCCGGAGGCTGGACATGCTTCTCATTTCAGCAACGCGGAGTGAACGTGGAAAGCACCTGGCTACTGTGGCAACACGGGCTGTAAACAAACAGAGCCTTGACTGGGAGTTGTCTCAGCAATCCTGCGGATAGCACAGGAGTTTAAATGAGATACAAAGAAAGGCACCTCCTATTACTAAGGAAAACTCAAGCCACCATTTGTCCCTGCACGATTCTGCTTCCAGTGCCAACGCAACCGGTCAAGAGACAGTTTGGGATGGAGGATTCGCTGGGCCTGATGCAATGTTCTTACTCTGGGATCAGATTAGTTCTAACCCAGGATCTTATGCAAATCCAAAGCTGAAGGAAGCTAGAGAATGAAATACGAGAAAATCCCCATGATCAAGGTTGCTGATAAAAGCAACCGCCTCCAGCCGGTGAGCAGCACCGCCCACAGCCTGGCTTCTGGCGTGCCAGGCTGGGCAGAGGCTCAGGCGGCTAATGACAGTCCAGCACGGTGCGTGCGCCCATCGGCTAAGAGCATAACAGGATGTTGTCCCGTCCCACGCACGGAACAGCTCCATCTGAGCAAGGAGGAGGCCATGCCAAAAACGCAAACAGATGCAAACATACATTACACTCCATACACGGGGAGTCCTGGGGCAGCCGTGCTGATCTCTCAGCTGTAACGGCTGTGTGGAGTGGCTGAGGCACCATGTAACCCTCCGTTTTCTTGGGCTTGCTAGATATCCGCTGTTCAGCACATTATACATCTATTTTCTAGTGTGGACAAGATTTGGGAGTTAAGAGGGTCTTCAGGGTGACCGTGTCTTCTACCTGCTTACAGACAGTGCTCACAGAGTGCTTGTTGTGGCACCCCTTTAGTGAGAAGGGACCTACTCCAGTTATCCCAACTGTTAGGAATGGAGCTAGGTCCCACAATTTGTTTCAGCTGATAAAAGCCATTCAAATGGCAGCATCCTCTCTCCCCTGCACAGGGTGCAGGCTGCAGAGGGTGCACAGAGAAACAGAAAGCACCGCAATTGCAGAAGCCATTGTGATCCCTGGAAAATTACTCGTCGTAACCTTCCCAGGTGCCTTACAGATGCTTGATGGCTGCTCAGCAAAGCCAACTGCGTGTCCTACCTGCTCAAGGTTCTTGGAATCTGGTATCAGTGTGACTAAGACCGACTTGCAGGTTCTGTCACTCACCATTCCCAAGAAACTTTCTCCTGAAGGGAGTCGAGATACAGGGTTGCAATGGCAATGTATTTTGCCCAGTTAAGCAAGTGAACAGTGCTATGCTGCTGGTTGACATTTAGAGCAGAGCAAGACAGATTGGAGGAAGATGTTGCAACCTTGTTTATGTTGGCAGTGGATGGGGTTGCGAAAAAGCCCTAAGAGAAAGTAACAAACAAAAGGTGTGTCTTGAAAGGAGGCTGAGTTCAGAAACCTTTGCACAACGTGTAGGCAACACGTGCAAGAGCCAGGTGATTCAGAGCTGCCTTTCCTACGCTCTCGTGACCTAAATCCCCCAACAAAAGGGACTAGTATGTGCAAATATGACAAGAGCCTCCTGGCCTCTGGACCTGGTTTTCCAGGAAGAGCTCTTCCTCCTGGCCCTGTTGTACAGAATTACACACTTAGGTGCAGCATGGTACATTTTTAGGGCTGTGTTTCAAGCCTCAGGGACTGTTTAAGATCAGACCTCGGGGTAGTGGCCCAGTATTTTAATCTTGGTGTGGCTGTGTTTCTTCTAACATAAAGCTGCTCTTTACACTGCCCCTATCAATGCAATTTGACCCTTGTATGAATATTTTATATTCTTTCCTTTTGTTTTTTTGCCAAAATAGGAAACAGCTTTTGTTTGCTTGGGGAGCAGAGGGTTAGTACTCCATGCCGAGTGTGATGCTTTAAGAAGTCTTCTCTCAGCTCCAGGCCTCTAGACGAGCGCAACAGGCAGAATCAGCAGTACCTGTTGGTTACAGGGAAAATGTACTTTGCAACTTCTTTTGGAGCTCCAGGAGCTAAGTGCTTGGCCCTTGGCCCTCATTTCAACCCACAACATTAGTTACTCTTCCATCTGCTCTGGGAACTCCTCCATAACACAGTGCTGTGTCACCTTACAGAAAAATTTTCTGAGCACATGTTATTTCCTCAGAGGAGTATTCATGAGATGACCATGAGTTTTTTAATCCCTTTGGGGACCTCTTGAGAGATCGGTCAAAGCTTTCTATCATTATGGACAGCCTTTCTCCCCATCTTGCATGGTCAAGAGGAGATCGCACAATGATGCCGACTCAGCGCTACAGAGAGGGTTTGTGTCATGAGGCACTGGTGAGGTGAGATGATGCAGTGATGTCATGAGGGTGGAATCTGCATATCCTGCTGGAATAAACAGACGAACACCAAGCAGAGCTCCTTCATCATCTCCTGCATTCGTAGATCTTTTCACTGTCTTGTTTGTGATTCAACCTTTTGAGGCACCTGGTATCTGTTTGTTCCCACTACTGAATCATGTTCTCATTTACACATTATTCCTTGCCTGAATTTCCCCAATCAGTGTCTAGACAGATATCGCTGCTTTGCAAGCAAGACAGGTGGGAAAGCACATTTTTACTCCTGAGAATCTCAGAAGCTTTTCGGAGAGACAGAAAGTACACTCTCTTCTTTGAACAACATAGACTATCTAAAATCAGACCACGGCACGGGCAGAGATAGGAACACAGTGTGTAGGAAATACAATATTCAGGTAGGGCAGCCAACGCAGCGCCTGACTGTGTCTTAGTCTCTACAGATCAGCCAGATGTCTCACCCGCAGAACAAGCACAAAGAAGGTCTCCAGAAAGCACTCAAATGCAGTGAAAGAAGAAACTTTATGAATCAGCTTGGTGCGTATTGAGGTCAGCGAGGAGGAAGGCAGAAGGACATTAACATGAGAAGAGTAATTTATTAAAACGCTGCACCCTGAGAAAGAAGAGTAGGAATTGTTGATTTCGGAGCTCATGTGCAACAACTGCCAGACAGGGGACTTCCCTTCTTCCCTCCTGGAGTATGACCTCCACTCATACTTCAGCTGTTCTGGTTTATATCTGTATGTTGTAGCTCCCAAGCCCTCAGAGCTGAGTTCCTCTGCAATATTTTTATGTAATGCATTTATTTTAACAGCTTCCCTACATGGACTGTGTGCAGTTCTTTGGGGACAAGGCCATTTTTCAAAGTTAGTGCTGCAGAGACAATAAAAAAGAGTTAAAATAGATTAGAGTTTTGACTCTTACTATATATCAGGGAAATCTTACTGGAAACCTCAGACAGATGCACAGTAAAAAGGCTAAGCATGCTGCTTCTGTGATATATTTGCCTGAAATTGCTAGAAGACTCATATAACGTTTCCCTGTTTGCACTTCAGAAACAGATTGCTTCACTTCTTGATCCAAAGTTTGAGCTGTTCATGCTTGAAAAACTGCAAACCAAGGGGCATTGGCTGATAATCATGTAATTGTGCTTTTTTTTTTTTTTAGTGTATTTTGACAGCACATAAATCACTGTAGCTTTCCAGATAGTTTTAACGGTAGAGCTCTACTCCCAGGATTTTAAGGCAAAGTCTTACAATATGAGGACTGAACATCAGCTGAGCCATGGTAACTGTCACTGTCAGCTTAGCTGACAATAAAAGGAGGTTAAGCTAAATTGCATAGACTGCAAGCCGATGCACTGCAAAGTCACACTGGTTTTGTTTATTATGGGCTAAGAGGGAGCACATGGAGAGTTACCACAGCTCAGCTGATATATGGTAAGTTGTTAAGCTTGTAAGTCTTGAGTCCCTATTTTCTGATTTAGATCTGACACAGGAAATGGAAGACAATAATTAATGAATGGAAGAGGAGATATGGCTTTACAATAGAGAGAGATGGTGAGATAACCTTATTACATATTTCATTGGATCTTTTACCAAACAGATGATAGACTCATTATAAAGGGTGCACAGAACAAAGGGAACATTGACATTTAAAGAGATTCTGCTCCGGAAAGCAGCCACAGAATTGGCATGATGGGTTTCCGTGACTTTTGTGTTTGGTTTTCGGGTGAAGGAACATCTTTGCGTCTATTAGACCTGCAAACTGTTGCAATGTGGGAGTTACACTGATTTTGAGTTTGATGAGATTTTGGTCTTGAAGTACATTTCTGTGTCTTTCCTCTCTCTCTCTTTCCCCCCCTTTTTTTTTTAACCTTTTTTTCCCATGAAGGCTAGGTAGCAGCAGCTTTTCTTCCATTGTTTTCTTTGTTTTGTTTTTCTCATTTGTTCACAGGGTAGGGCTGCTTTTCCTGCTATATTGTTGCTCCTTCAGAGCTGCCTACACACAAGCTTATCTCAGCTTAGTTCAGCCAGTGTGAACTTTTGCATTTGATGCTCTTTATCAGCTGTAGAATGTCTTATTCTCGTTCACTTAAAAAAACCTTTCTAACCAACCAGAGCTGAAAAAACATCTCTACTGTTAATTAAATAAGAAGATCTGCACAGTCTTGTGCCCTGATTTAGTTAAAACTTCTTAAAGCTGCGCTCTTTTAAATTAGTGTCATTTGATATGCACTCGATGTGTTGGAAATATCATGCTGGGCTTGTACAACCTATAGTCTTTGAGTTATTACCCTCTGTGAGATATAGTAAAAGCCTTGCCTTCAGTGAGGCTGGAAAATAAGAATTTAAATGCTTGTAAGCTTGAAGTTCCACAGAAGTTTACTGGTGGAACTGAAGCAGTGACAATACTGCTTAAGTATTAATTAATACAAATAAGTACATGGGAAGAGGCAAACCCGCATCTGGCTTGGTGTCACCTCGCCAGACGTGTTCCCTTACATCTCTCCGGCAGAGCACCCTCGGCAGATCCCGTGGCTCCCTAGGTGTTTTCGGCAACAGTGGGTGCTGCCTGGGTGTATTTGGGATCACTTGGAACATGATGCATTTTAAGCTAGCTTAAGTCTTGTATAAAAACCTGTAGGTAACACCCAAACAAAAAGCTGCAGTGAGGCCGTTTTGCTCTTTCTGAAATGACGTTTCTCAGAATTTGGGTTCAAAGGAAATTGCAACTTTCCGGTTTGATTCAGGAAAACATGAAATGTCAGATTTTTCTATGGAAAAGAAATTTCGGCATTCATTCAGCTCAGCCAGCAGGTGAGGAGAGGCTTAACAGTAGCACGCGGAGTTAGTGGCGGCTGCAGTAATCCCTTGAGCAAAGAGCACATGAGGCTGGAAAGCTCTGAAAGGGAAGTCAGAATGACCCTAACAGAAAACCTTTCCTAAAGGAAACCACATCTGTTCAAGCTGGCATGCAGGACTGTTCTCAGGAGGAGCGAGATGCAAAGTTCAAGGGAACTGCCTGCGAAGACACACGGTGACTGCGCTGGGGTTATATAATGAGCCTCGGCACGAGGAAGCTCTTTGTTCTATTTACAAATCCCTGTATTTTACTGACAAGGAAACTTCGGTGGCTGCCTTCCAAAGACAACAATGAAGAAAGAAAGCAAGGTGGGTTTTTCTTTGTCTTGCAGCTCCCATAAACCCCCTCCTATTCTGAAATGCGATTTTTAAATTTTTTTTTTTCCCCCATGAGTAACCCCATCGCACGTTTTACAAGTGTAATTACAAAGCAATAAAATGTGGGAGCAGTAACGAAGAGTGCATCCAGGAATGCTGAGCCTACTTGTTTGAAAACTCCACAGGTGCTGGTAACAGCTTTGAAACACCAAGGTTATTGTGTCTGAAGAATATTGTTTCAGCCACGAAGAGGTCAAATACCAGAGAACATTCTTGGATATTATGTGAGATTTAAGTCAGACTTGTTCCTCAAAGGCGACCTTATAAACCAGCTTCTCAAATACAAAAGCCCCCAAACCCTGAGAAAGCTGAGGGTGAGATTGGAACACCGAGAGAGGATAGAGCAGAGGTTGGAAAATCGTGAATAATGCAGAGAAAAGGAATAAGGAATGATTAATCACTGTTTACTATAGCACGAGAACACTGATTTTCATTTTTTAAAAAAATCACAATCATTTTTCTCTGCAGCAACAGGCTCTTTAATAAAGAGACTTCACTAAGCCTATCTCTGGGACTCTGCCTCTACCACTGAGACACTTTTCTCTACTCCTCAGTAAATATTTAGACTGAATGGTGTAGAGCTACAATGTCCTCTGGGAATTAACCCTTGGTACTTGTTACTAAATCCATTCTATGTATTTACCAGTGAACAATTTGACTGTAGTCTAAAACTGAGCTGCAGATCTTATGCCGTTCTTGCTATTCAATGAAAAATTTATTGAGATCCACATCTTCATCTTTATCTATTAACAGCTTCCCATTTAATTTCCTAGGCATTTTGGGGAAAAAGGTACTCATTTGGTAAAAGCACATTACAAAGAACTACAAGGTAGGGATAGCCCTTCTGAGTCTTGTTCAAACTCCATTTCAGACATCGGGAGTCCTTTATCTCTGTTCTCTATCTAGGAAAATATTTGCCCATTATAATGATCTAATCACAGGAAGGGGCCAGGGCCCTATTTTTCTCGTTTGCCTGCCTGTCTCATCATGGGGTGAGGCTTGATGCAGGGCGTGTACCAGTCCCAGATCCTTGTGCAGGGCTTGGAGCTGGTGTGCAACACCAACAAGTGTCAACTGGTACCATGTTCTGGGTGGCTGTGACAAAGTCCTGGTGCTTTCAAATGCTCCCTTGTGATATTCAGCTTCTCCATCAGCACCTTGGTACCACATATCGGAGTGGCCACCTCACCTAGGCATCTCCAGAGCAGTGCTGACATGGCTAAAGCAAGGCCAAGTAGCTTGTTGCTCCTACCTGACGGTAAAGCATGAGTGAAAGGTCTTAACCGGCAGGCGCTGGAACCAGTCTGTTTAGGACAAAGGCAGAGCAGGAGAGAGCCCCGACGAAGTCTTGGGCATTCAAAGAGTTGAGCTGGCTGGTTCTGCTGTTTTCCCACAAGTGAAGATGCAAGCTGATCTCTCTGATCGTAATAAGATAGGGTGGGAATGGTTATATTCTTAGGTTGCATGTTGCCTTAAACCCTCCTTCTCTGTAATGCTAAATAAAACAAATACTTCAAGGATATAGGTCATTATTCCTGGTCAGCTGCCCAAAGGGAGGGAATGGAGGGTGGTAAACAGCTGACACATGGGCGTAGCCAGCTTTTGATTTAATAGTGCAGAAAAGTGGCATTTTTCAGCCTACGCTCAGGAAAGGTGAGATGTTAAACATGTGAGATGGGCATCCAGAAGTTCTGCAAACACTGGAACTGCGTGGCTGAAACATAATAATGTAAATAGCAGGATAATGTAAATAGCAACTGAAAGCTTTTTTCTTCTTCCCTGTGGTAGGTGCAGGCCTGAAAAATATGTGTGACATCAAACTGCCAGCTTTCCTAAGGTTTTGAAGCCCTTTGACTCTTTCTAAAAGCTCTGTGCAGAACAGGTATTTGTAAGTGTAGTGCTTCGTATTCACAAGCTCAGTGGGGAGTGCCAGCCCTTGCTCAGACCGTTACCGTGCCCCTGCAGCTGTGGTGGCTGTGGTGGGTCCATAGCATCAAACATTAATTGAAGTAGACATGTCCTGCAAGAGGGAAAAGGATACGCGCAGGTGGCTCTGACATCTAATGTACTTGCCAAGGCACCAGTGAGATCCTAAGGTTTCCGCCTCATAATATCTGTGCACACACTCAGTGTTCTCAGGTTATTACGCTGAAGCAGGGAGAAAGATGGTGCTCCCTGTGCATGTTTACTCTCAAATTGTCTGCTAGATTAGAGGCGAGCAATTTGGAAGTGATCTATGAGCAATCTGGTTTAGCTCTCTGCAGACATTCCTCTCCAGCCGCAAGCAGCTCATGAGCAGCTCGAGCCCATCTCCAGTGCCAGGGATCTGTCACCTCACTGGCAGCAGGGCTGGGCTGGCTCCTCAGCGATCCAAATTCCCAATGGTGTGAGGAAATGTGCATGTGGGGACGGCTGAGCCCAGGGCTGCTGGGGTGCCCCGCGTTGCCCCTGTGTCCCAGAGAGGAGTGAAGCAGATGGAGCAGCCCATCGGCAGAGATGCCGTTGGTCAGGGCGAAACACATGGGTTATAACGGGCCTATAAAAATTCTTGATTCGGTCTATAATTAATATGCTATAAGGTATACAGAGATCTTAGGGTAACTAATGGAGGTAGTGAGTCCATCACTTTATTATCCGAGTGTATTCGCCCAGAGGCTGGGAAGGGCTGTTGTCTGTTTTTATAGATGGTGCACTAAGGCACAAAGCTCCAGAGTCACTGGGGAGGAACATGTTGGATAAATGTTTCTCATTAGAAAATGTTTATTTGTCAGACATGATTCCTTTCAAGTTGTGCGTGTGGGAGTGTATCCATTTCAGCAAGACACTCTAGGAAACGTTTTCCTGGAATCAGCATGGAATTTCTGGCGAAAATGGTCCTCCATCTTGGCATGGTCATTCCTGGGGTGGCTGGGAGACTGCAGGTAAGGTCTTAGAGCTGAAGTTGGTGAGACAGAGAATTAAAGCACGCAGAACAGTGCCCTGATCCTCAGTTGGTTCTGGCACTGTGGTTTGTTTTTCATTGCGTGTTTTTTGTCCTTTATTACAAGGGAGAAAAGTCCTCCAAAAATGTTGAGAAGTCCTGGTTTTGTCACAGTAGAGATGGGAAAGCTTCCAGACTCTCCAAGATATTGGCAAATGGTGGAAACTGTTTTCAGCTTAGCTCAATCTGCAACTTTCCCAAGGTCCCACATCTGCTCTGTTGCAGAGCAGGGGTCTTAACTCTGGATTCCTACAAAGAAAATGATGGTACGCAGACTGCCTAATCACGTAGCTGAGAATGGGCAAAGCTTGGAGCCAAGAATTGGAGACCCAGCAGCCATGTCCTCTCCTTTTGTCTTCATTGTCCTCTGTTTACAAGCTGGTCTGTCAAATTGGTCACACCCCTCAATTCTCATCCCTTATGCCTTCTTAAACTCTTTGCTTCTTTGAGGCTTTGAACTACTTAGGACCTCTGTAGGAGGTGGCTAGGGATTTTGAAGCACACCATGGAAGAGACCACCTGAGCCAGCAAATACAGACCTTTGCTATTGCACAGGGAAATATCTTACGGCATGAGATTTGGGCCTACCTAATCCTCCTGGAACATCCACCTCAAGTTACTTGTCTTTTGTGTTCACCAAACTGCACAGCTTTTGATTTCTTAAACTCTTCCCATCAATCTTGTAGTTCTTCCCTCAAGTCTGCCCAAAGCTCAGGGAAATGGAGTTGTCCAGGGGCCAAGCAGAGAGTTCAAGTTTTGTTCACATGAAAACCCTCAGGAGAAGGAGTGTATTACGTCTGTGCAGGGAAGCAAGAAGGTCACTGGCTTATTTTGCAGTCTTGTCAAACAATTCCTCTCTGATCTGTTGTTCACCACAGCTCAGACTGGTTTTCATATAGAATAGCTCTTTGTATCTCAATTTTGGTTTCTTTTTTTTTGTGTGTGTGTGAATTATTTCTCTATTTTTCACGAGGGGGAATCTAATTTTCTCTTCTCCTCCCTTCCTAATATTTGGGATCTCTCTAGCTCTCTCTGTACTACACCCATCTCCCCTTATTGAAGGAGTTACATGAGAAATTCACAGTTGGCACTTCCAGCTTGCAGAGATTATATTTATGTGGCTGCACACATTTTTATGTGCTGTAACTCTATTTACTTTAGAAGAAGAGCCCACAAGATTGATGAGTGAGGCACCATATTTAAAATATACATCTTGTAAATGTGTTAATGACTATATGGGCTATAGGTCCCTGTGGAAATAAGAAGAGGCATTCTTTTAATAAACAATGGAGCACATCCAGTTTTTCTTCCTACTTAAGTTATTTCCAGCACATTCACTAAAATGCTACCAGATTCAATAATATTTGTCTCTTTCTTGGCTTCTTACATACATAGCTTTCTTCCTTGACAACAAGTCCAAGATATTTTGGAGCCAAAGGAGGAATGATGATGTGGTGGTGTTGTTGTTGTTCTTCTAACCAGCTGCCTCTGCTCATCTTGCTGTCACTAGAAGAAGACATCTGCTCAGTAAATTCAATATTTTTGCTTTAATTCTCAACAGGGAGGTCACAGCCTATGCAAAAATGTTCCCCAAAATATCTGTTACTGCAAACATTTCTTTTAAGATCGGGGTACTTCTTTGTTTATTCAGTGTAGACTCCATAAAGAATTTGACCAATTCCCTTCCTGTAAAAGAAAGCACTCTTGGTTTCAGTGCTAAACTCTGGACACAAAACATTAACCGTTAGTGAGATATCGTGCAAGATACCAGATGGTGTAAAATACAAAGTCTAGTGACTTCTGCTTTAATTATAGCACATTACACCACTAAGCTGAGACCCAGAGAGTAAGGATTAATGAAATTGTCAACTTCTTTACCAATTCTATTTGCTAATTTCATCAAATTTGATTAGAAAACCGGAGTAGTGCTAGTTACGGCTTGCCTGTGGCCACAGAGATCCAGGCAGTTCTTTCTTCTGGCACTAGCAACCCTCCTTCTTCATTAACCAAAGATCCAGTCTAGCAAAACACTTCAATCCTTAAATCCATCCCTGTTCAACAGAATGCTTAAACATAAGCTAAAATCTCTCTGGGCTTAAACTGGATTTAAGTATGTCCTTAAAATTAAGTATGCTACACTGGCACGTTGCTCACCTGCACTTTTCAGCGTTGGGATTTAGCAGTTTTACAAAGCTTTACCATTTCTTCCAAGTGTGGCATAGGTACAGCACCGGCAGCTACAGCCCGCTCGGTGGACGGAGCAGAGCAGGGAGCAGAGCCTGAAATGGGTGCAAGGAGTTTTATATTTTCCCGAGCTATCTAAAACTCACCGTGGCCAAGAGTAAAACAATATGGAATTAGATAGGACTAATTGCCAGGTAAATCTGAGCATCTGGTGAACCACGTACAACTCCAAGATGTGTACGGAGATGCAGAGGGATTTGGTGGTGGTCACTATCTCTGATATACTCATGGAAATTTGGGGAGGTTGTTGGAAATTGTACTTCTCGTCAGTGAAGATTCCCTTGGGGTTCTGGCCCAGACTCGATCATTGTCAGTGATCTATGATTTACTAACGCCTGCCCAGCACATGCCTTGCATTCCTGTCTGGATGCAAACATACCTGCAAAATGGGGAATGACAAAGCTTGGCCCACTGCTGTTCCTAGATTCCTTCCACCAGGCAGCAAGCACATGTGTATCTCTAAATCAGGAACACGCACCCTGGTTGGAAATTAATTCAGACTTGCAGGTTGAGTCTTTTCGCTCCTGCCTGCCTAGTATCCATGCTGGTGTTTCCTCATTCCTGCCCCAGTGCCACAGGAATAATATTGCTGTGAGCTCAGATTTTGCATGTGCTTCCAAGAATTCCCTTTGGAGACCGAAGGGTCAGGTGCGCCGCTGCAGCGTGTGTCTTGATGGAAACGTGTCTCCTCATGGCGAGGTGGGTGAAAAGTGCTGTGGTTTGGGGCAGAGGAGTCTCCAGTTGATCTAAGGCTAATTACATCTGATCTTTGTCTGAAAATTAGGTGGCAACTCTCCCAAAAACATGTGCTTAGTGTTTTTTCCAGCCTCTCTGGCTTTTACCCACGGAAGGATTAGTTCACCAGGTGGGCGACTTTCCTGTTGTTCTGGAATTGTTGCTAGTGAGGGAATACGTCAGATCCCCACAACTTCATCTGATTAAGAGTTGAATTGCAGCAAAAATGACTTGGGTTAGAGATAAGTAAAGTTTTCCTAACTGTGAAGCTCTGGAATGGATCCTTACGAGCAGGGCAGGTGAACCTCTGTCAGGTATGGTTTCGGCAATGCTGCTCCCGCTTTACGGCCTGAGGCATGAATTCCCGTGGCTTCCCAAGGGCTCTTCCCTTCCTTTTTAATTTTTGTGATTTTTACATCTAAAATCTCACCAAGAAGCAGAGACCCAAACTCTGAAAAGCAGACACAGCGAGGTGAACAGACTGCTCTGAAGTTGTACAACACAGGAAAAGTAGGAATAGAGGCCAGGTTTCCAGGCTTCTAGTCATGCACCTCAACCACTAAAAAACTTCATTTCCTTGAATTAATGTTGGCTCAGGCCGACTCTTGTATTACTGCCTCCTGAGTGGCCTATGCAATGTCAGGCATTTCAGTCTTCTGCTGTTTAATTCATTTTGCTGCTACGGTGCAGGGTGCGGTAGATATTACTGAAGGAATGATTGCACATTGCCAGTATTTTTGATTCTTTCCAGGCAAAGAGCAGATTTTCACAGCCAGGCTCAACACCTTGAATTTTTCTACTTTCATTTCCAAAGTGTATGATATTAGTCATGATAGGAAACTGAAAAAAATAGAAAATTCACGCTGTGGTTGACAAGACAGTGACCATTCTGGGCAGCGCATTACAAGAGTAATGGGCTGCGAATCAAACTTCTGCTGCTGTGCTGCAGAGGATTAGTCACAGTTCATCTACCTGTAAAATGGAAGTAGTAGTAGTTACTATCTCACATTCTGGAGGCTCAAAGCTGAAAACTTTTGCGATCATTCAAAGGAGGCTGCTACGGATGTGCAAAGCATTCTCTCTTCTGTTAACACGACTGGAAAATTGCATAAGCTTGATGGATAAAGAAGCAATAATTGTTGGATGCAGGACAAGGAAAATATTTGACCACTGGTTTTCTCTGAAATACTAAATGGAGAACACTTGTCTCTCATCTGGGGCCAAACAGTTTCTTTTAGTTTTCAGATGCTTCCCCTAGATAGCAGTTGACACAACACACGGGTTGTTGCAGATTTGCAAGAAAGATTGAACAGAGAAGGAAAAAAAAACAGGCAACAATCCCCCTGTAAATCTGGTTCTCCGGAGCATTACAAATCAGGACTCCATCGAGAGCCCCACCACGCTGAGGCTGACCAACATCAGTGCCAGGAGGTCCCTCCTGATGACCGTCTGACCCCTGCGGCAGAAAATACTGTCATGAGTTTTCCTCGGAGTGCCATGAAGAAGGAGCACGACCTTACAGCCTGGTGGTCAAAGCGCTCAGCTGGAAGGAGACGCTTGAACCATAGGTTCTCCCGGGGGGGGAACTGAACCCAGGTTTACAGGGCCTTGTGCAGAGGCTTTGGCTGCGCAGCTTGTGCTGGTGCTACGGTCTCAGCCACCCGTGCTTTAGAAAGCAGCCATGCCTCTCTTTCACAACAGGCCGCATTCGCAGAGCGTTCTCGGCGCTCTAGGTACACCTACGGCATGGGGCCCCGGTGACTCATGCCCTGTTCTGCTTTGGTTTTGGATCTCAGCAGGGTTTAAACACAGGATAGGCGGCTAGGACAAGGCTAGGGTATTTCTAGTCATAGTCATAATGCTTGGAAAACGTCTGTGGCTGTGACTGACAGGCTCATGCAGACTTAGCTGCAGTGCTTCTAAGATAGCATCTGGCCCCAGCAGCCCCCCCGTCCCTCGGAAGGAATTTAGCACCTCTGGTACCGGGGGCCAGGGCAGGACACCACATCAACCACAGACGGGGGATTTGCACCGAGGGCTGAATTTGGGATATGTCATGCTTCCCCTGCTGCGGTGCCTGCTGAGGAAGGGGTGCCCGTCGGGTTGGGATGGTATCTCCTGGGGTCTCCGATCTGCCAGAGCGCTCGTGTCAATCTGGGAGCACGCTTGCTTGTTTTAGACACTCTGGCAGCCAGGGAAGGGGGTGGCTGGTGATCACAACTCTGCGCTCCAGCTTCTGAAGTTTTTTAGGCGCTTAATGTCCTTTTTTGGGTCCTTGCATGCAAACTTTCCCTCCTGGGGCTGTCAAGTGGTGACTGTGGACATTAAAGCTGGTAATGGGATAAGACTGTAAACATCTTCTGGATGCACACAGCAGAGCCCTTTATTGTCAAAATGAAATACGTTTAAAGCGCTTAAAAACTCATCCAGAAATCTCTTTCCAAATGAGTAAGGCTTGGCAACTCTCCCCTCCACAGCCCTAACGCAATGTAACCCTGCTGTCTTCCCCTTCTCTTTAGGGCAAATGCAGATACCCAACAGCAACTTAAAGGGTAACATTCCGTTATAAAAATAATCACGCTCAAAATCCGAATTATTTTAATTGCAGTCCTTATAAATAGCCACAAAATAATCAAACAGAAAGCGATCAGAAAAGACAGTTTCCTTTCCCCCTCTCCCTTAGTATGCTCGGCAGGTTTTGCTTTGCATCTCGGGGCAGGCAGCTCCTTGGTGGCTCCGAGCATCGTTTGCCTCCCCCCACCTTTTTACGCGCCCCGGTTTGGGGAAGAACAGAGAAAAAGTTGGTTGGAAAAGCACCGAGAAACCCCCTCCACAGGGAGCCCTGGGCAAAACTCCTCTGTGAAAAGCTGAATCCCGCAAGC